>NW_027046824.1:0-20244 GCF_025399875.1 Dalotia coriaria | reverse complement strand
AACGAATTTTTATTTTTCGTTTTTCATTAATATTGCTCTATTTAACGATTTCAACGATTAAAATGCTTATTTTAGCAAAACAGCACGTTTTGAGTTTAATTGCGTTTTAACGCGAAAAGCAAAAAGACAATTTTTATTCGTTTTATTAATATTGCTCTATTTAACGATTTCAAAGATCTAGGAAATGTTATTTTAGCAAAACAGCACGTTTGAGTTTATTCTGCGTTTTAACGCGTAAAACAGCATAAAAACGACAAAATTTTTATTATTCGTTTTTATTAATATTGCTTCTATTTGAACGATTTCAAACGATCTAAAATGCTTGAAAATGCTTATTTTAGCAAAAACAGCACGTTTTGAGTTTTAATCTGCGTTTTAACGCGTAAAACAGCATAAAACGACGAAATTTTTATTATTCGTTTTTATTAATATTGCGTCTATTTGAACGATTTCAACGATCTAATATGCTTGAAAATGCTTATTTTAGCAAAACAGCACGTTTTGAGTTTTATTCTGCGTTTTAACGCGTAAAACAGCATAAAAACGACGAATTTTTATTATTCGTTTTTATTAATATTGCGTTATTTGAACGATTTCAACGATCTAAAATGCTTGAAAATGCTTATTTTAGCAAAACAGCACGTTTTGAGCTTTTAATCTGCGTTTTTAGGCGTAAACAGCATAAAACGACAAAATTTTTATTATTCGTTTTTATTAATATTGCGTCTATTTGAACGATTTCAACGATCTAAAATGCTTGAAAATGCTTATTTTACAAAACAGCACGTTTTGAGCTTTATTCTGCGTTTTAACGCGTAAAACAGCATAAAACGACGAAATTTTTATTATTCGTTTTATTTTATTGGTCTATTTGAACGATTTCAACGATCTAAAATGCTTGAAAATGCTTTATTTTAGCAAAACAGCACGTTTGAGCTTTAATCTGCGTTTTAACGCGTAAAACAGCATAAAAACGACGAATTTTTATTATTCGTTTTTATTATATTGCGTCTATTTGAACGATTTCAACGATCTAAAATGCTTGAAAATGCTTATTTTAGCAAAACAGCACGTTTTGAGCTTTAATCTGCGTTTAACGCGTAAACAGCTTAAAAATGACGAATTTTTATTATTCGTTTTATTAATATTGCTCTATTTAAACGATTTCAACGATCTAAAATGCTTGAAAATGCTTATTTTAGCAAAACAGCACGTTTTGAGCTTTAATCTGCTTTTTAACGCGTAAAACAGCAAAAAAACGACAAAATTTTTTATTATTTTTTTTTTTAAATATTGCTCTATTTGAACGATTTCAACGATTAAAATGCTTGAAAAGCATTTTAAAAGCTTTTTTGGGTTTTTAACGCGCCCAAAAAAGCATAAAAACAAAAAAAATTTTTTTATTATTCGTTTTTTTAATATTGCTCTATTTAACGACAAAGATTAAAAGGGTTAAAAATGCTTTTTTTGGAAAACCCCTTTTTAGTTTACGTTTTTAAGGGCGAAAAAAAAAAACCTTTTATTATCGTTTTTATTTATTCCATTTGAAATTTAAATAAAAAATTTGAAAAAGTTTTTTATTTTAGCAAAACAGCTTTTGTTTTTTTTTAAATCGTTTTTTAAGCTAAAACGATAAAAAGACAAATTTTTAATTTTTTTTTAAAAGCCTTTTAAAACTTTCCGTTAAAAAGCTTAAAACAAGCAAAACACATTTTTTTTTTTTTTAATTGTTTTTAAGCTTTTAAAACACTAAAAGGAATTTTTATTTTGAAAATTTTGGTTATTAAGGGTTTAAAACGCAAAAGCTTAAAATGCTTTTTTAAAAAAGCCGTTTTAATTTTAATTTGGTTTAAAAAACGTTAAAAGACTTTTTTTTTAAATTTTTGTTTTTTAAAATTTTCTTTTAAACTTTAACGTTAAAAAACGCTTAAAAGCCATTTTAAAAAACCGTTTTTTTTATTCTCTTTTAAGGTAAAACACAAAAAAAGGAAATTTTTTTTTTTTAAAATTTGAGTTATTTTGCGTTTAACGCTAAAAAGTTAAAATGTATTTTAAAAAACGTTTTATTTTTAATTGCGTTTTAACGTTAAAACGCTAAAATGCTTTTTTTAACTTTTTTATTATTTTTTTTAAAAAACATTTAAAACGACAAAATTTAAAAATTTTTTTTTTGGGAAAAAAGACGTTTTATTTTTAATTGCTTAAAAGCTAAAAAGCAAAAACGACGTTTTTTTTTTTAATTCGTTTTTTAATAGTATTTAAACGATTTAACGTTAAATTTTAAAATGCTTTTTTTTAAAAAACAACTTTTTAGTTTTTAATTGCTTTTTTAAAACGCATTAAAAAACCCCCTTTTTTAAAGTTTATTTAAACCCAAAAATCTTAAAATTTATTTTAAAAAAAAGAGTTTTATTTTTAAAAACCCGGTTTAAAAGGTAAAACAAAAAAAAGAAAAATTTTTATTATTTTTTTTAAAAAAAGCTTTTTTTAACGTTTAAAATTTAAAAAAGTTAAAAAATTTTTTTTTAAAAGCAAAAAGAAATTTTTGAGCAAAGCGGTTTAAGGAAAAAACGCTAAAAACGCGAAATTTTTAAAACGTTTTTTATTTTTTTTTAATTTGCGATTTAACGATTAAAGTTAAAATGCTTTTTTTTAAAAACCCCCGTTTGGAGTTTTAATTGCGTTTTAAGGGGAAAACAGCAAAAAAAACGACGAATTTTTTATTTTTTTTATTAATATTGCTTCATTTGAACGATTTAACGATCTAAAAGGGTTAAAAATTTTTTTTTGAAAACAGCACTTTTTGGGTTTAACGCTTTTTAACGCAAAAACAGCAAAAAAAACGAAATTTTTATTATTTTTTTTATTAATATTGCTTCTATTTAAATTTAACGATTAAAAGTTTAAAATTTTAACAAAACGACTTTTGGGTTTTACGCTTTTAACGCAAAAAACAGAAAAAAAAATTTTTTTATTATTGTTTTTTAATTCCATTTAAGTTTAACGTTTAAAAAAGCTTAAAAATTTTTTTACAAAAAACGGGTTTAATTCGTTTTAACCTGCAAAAAATGACAAAATTTTTAATCCCCCAAAATTTTTGTTTTTTTTAAACGATTTAAAGTTAAAAATGCTTTTTTAGCAAAACAGCATTTTGATTTAATCTGTTTTTAACGCTCCAATAAAAACAAAAATTTTTTTTTTAAATTTTTCTTTTTTAAAAGCCTTTTAAAAGTTTAAATTTTTAAGTAAAAGTTTTAAGCAAAAAACGTTTTATTTTATTTGCTTTTTAAGGGTAAAAAACTAAAAGAAAAAATTTTTTTTTCAAATTTGGTTATTTGCGTTTAACGCAAAAAATTTTTTAAAAGTTTTTTTAAAAAACCCGTTTTAATTTTAATTGCGTTTTAAGCGTAAAAACGTTAAAATGCTTTTTAATTTTTTTTTTAAAGCTTTATTTAACGTTTAACGTTAAAACGCTTAAAATGTTTTTTTTTAAAAACCTTTTTGAGTTTTTATTTGCGTTTTAACGCAAAAACGCTAAAAAGCAAATTTTAACTTTTTTATTTATTGCGTTTTTAAGGGTTTAAAACACAAAAAGGAAAAATTTATTTTGAAAAAATTTTTGGCTTTAACGGGTTTAACGCAAAAAAGCTAAAAAAAATTTTTTAACCCTTTTCTTTTTCTTTTAAAAACGTTTAAACAAAAAATGAAAAATTTTTTTTTTTTAAAAAAAGCCTTTTAGTTTTCCCTTTTTTAAAAAGCAAAAATAAAATAAAACGACGTTTTATTACCCTTTTTTATTAAAAATTTTCAGGAAAATTTAACATTTTTAAAATGCTTAATTTAAAAAAAACAACGTTTTATTTAATTGCTTATTACGAAAAACAAAAAGCAAAATTTTTTTATTCGTTTTTTTAAACCCATTTAAATTTTCGGTTAAAAAATGCTTATTTATTTTGAAAAAACCCCTTTTAAAAGGTTTTAAGCAAAACAGAAAAAAGGGAAAAATTTTTATTTTCTTTTTTATTAAAGCTTAAAAATTTAACGTTTTAAAATGCAAAAAATGTTTTTTTAAAAAAAAGAAGTTTATTTAAAGCGTTTTAAGCTAAAAAGCTAAAACGCGAAATTTTAAGTTTTTTTTTTATTCGTTTTTAAAATTTTTTCCTTTTAAAAAAATCCAAAAAATGCTTATTTTGCAAAAGCAGGTTTTTTTTATTCTGCGTTTTAACGCGTAAACAGCATAAAAACGACGGAAAATTTTTATTATTTGTTTTTATTAATATTGCGTCTATTTAAACGATTTCAAACGATCTAAAATGCTTGAAAAATGCTTATTTTAAAGCAAAACAGCACGTTTGGCTTTCTTTAATCTGCGTTTTAACGCGTAAAAAACAGCATAAAAAATGACGAATTTTTGGCTATTCGTTTTGCATAATATTGCTTCTATTTAAAACGTAAATTTCAAATCGACTCCGCAAAATGCTTGAAAATGCTTATTTTAGCAAAACAGCACGTTTTGAGTTTTAATCTGCGTTTTACGCGAAAACAGCTTTAAAAAACGAAAAAATTTTTTATTTTTCCCGTTTTTTTAAATATTGCGCCCCTTTTAAACCCGTTTTTAACGATCTAAAATGCTTGAAAATGCTTTTTTTTACCCCAAAACAGCACTTTTTGAGCTTTAATCTGCGTTTTAACGCGTCGGCAAAAAAACAAAATTTTTTTATTATTCGTTTTTTTTAAATTATTGTTTCTTTTTAAAACGATTTCAACGTTCAAAAAATGCTTAAAAAATGTTTATTTTGTGCTTGACGTTTTGAGCTTTATTCTGCGTTTTAACGCAAAACAGCAAAAAAAACGACAAAATTTTTTTATTATTCTTTTTTATTTTTTTTGGGTCTATTTGAACGTTTTCAACGATCTAAAATCCCGAAAATGCTTATTTTAGCAAAACAGCACCTTTTGAGTTTTTTTTCTGCGTTTTAACGCGAAAAACGCAAAAAAAACGACGAAATTTTTTTATTCGTTTTTTTTTTTATTGCGTCTTTTTTAAAATTTTAACGATCAAAAAATGCTTAAAAAATGTTTTATTTTAGAAAAAACAGCACTTTTTTGAGTTTTTTTCCCGCGTTTTAACGCGTAAAACAGCATAAAAACGACGAAAATTGTTATTATTCTTTTTTTTATTTTATTGCGTTTTATTTGAACGATTTCAACGATCAAAAAAATGCTTGAAAATGCTTATTTTAGCAAACAGCACGTTTTGAGCTTTAATCTGCTTTTTAAACCGCGAAAAACAGCAAAAAAAGCGACGAATTTTTATTATTCGTTTTTTTTAAATATTGTTTTTTTTAAACGTTTTCAAAGATCAAAAAATGTTTTTGAAAAATGTTTTTATTTTAGCAAAACAGCACTTTTTTGATTTTTTTATTCTGCTTTTTAACGCGAAAAACAAAGCAAAAAAACGACAAAATTTTTTTATTATTTTTTTTTTTATTAATATTGCGTCTATTTAAAAGATTTCAACGATCTAAAATGCTTGAAAATGCTTATTTTGAAAACAGAAATTTTTTTGAGCTTTAATTGCGTTTTAACGCGAAAACAGCAAAAAAATGACAAATTTTTTTATTATTCGTTTTTATTAATAGTTTCTTTTTTAAAACGATTTCAAGATCTAAAATGCTTGAAAATGCTTTTTGGCAAAACAGCACGTTTTGAGTTTTTAATCTGCGTTTTAAGGTAAAACAGCAAAAAAACGACAAATTTTTTATTTTTCGTTTTTATTAATATTGCGTCTTTTTTGGGAACGCCCCCCGAGATCAAAAAATGCTTAAAAAATTTTATTTTAGAAAAACAGCACGTTTTGAGTTTTTAATCTGCTTTTTCCCGAAAACAGCTTAAAAAATTACGAATTTTTTTATTCCCTTTTTATTAAATTCCCTTCTTTTTTAAAACGATTTCAACGATCTGAAATGCTTGAAAATGTTTTATTTTAGAAAAAACAGCACTTTTTAAAATTTTAATCTGCGTTTTAACGCGTAAAAACAGCAAAAAAACGACAAATTTTTTTATTATTCGTTTTTATTAATAGTGCTTCTATTTGAACGTTTTCCCAACGATCTAAAAATGTTTTGAAAATGCTTTTTTTGCAAAACAGCACGTTTTGAGTTTTTTTCTGCGTTTTAACGCGAAAAACAGCAAAAAAAACGACGAAATTTTTATTTTTCGTTTTATTAATATTGCGTCCATTTGAACGATTTCAACGATCTAAAATGCTTGAAAATGTTTTTTTGCAAAACAGCACGTTTTGAGCTTTAATCTGTTTTTTAACGCGAAAACAGCATAAAATGACAAATTTTTTTATTATTCGTTTTTAAATATTGCTTTATTTAAACGATTTCAACGATCTAAAATGCTTGAAAATGCTTATTTTAGCAAAACAGCACTTTTTGAGTTTTAATCTGCGTTTTAACGCGTCAGCATAAAACGACAAAATTTTTTTATTTTTCGTTTTTATTAATATTGCTTCTATTTGAACGATTTCAACGATCTAAAATGCTTGAAAATGTTTTTTTAGCAAAACGACGTTTTTCTTTAATTGCGTTTTACGCAAAAAAAGCATAAAAACGACAAAATTTTTTTATTCGTTTTTATTAATATTGCGTCTATTTGAACGATTTAAACATCTAAAATGCTTGAAAAGCTTTTTTTAGCAAAACAGCACGTTTTGAGTTTTATTCGCGTTTTAACGCGTAAAACGCATAAAAACGACGAAATTTTTATTATTCTTTTTTATTTTATTGCGTCTTTTTTGAACGATTTCAACGATCTAAAATGTTTTGGCTTATTTTAGCAAAACAGCACGTTTTGAGTTTAAACGCGTTTTAACGCGTAAACAGCATAAAACGACGAATTTTTATTATTCGTTTTTTTTAATATTGCGTCTATTTGAAAATTTCAACGATCAAAAAATGTTGAAAATGCTTATTTTAGCAAAACAGCACATTTTGAGTTTTAATCGCGTTTTAACGCGTAAAAGCTTAAAAAATGACGAATTTTTATTATTCTTTTTTTAAATATTGCTTCTATTTAAACGATTTCAACGATCAAAATGCTTGAAAATGCTTATTTTGCAAAACAGCACGGAGCTTTAATCTGCGTTTTAACGCGAAAAACAGCATAAAACGACAAATTTTTTTATTATTCGTTTTTTTTAAATTTGTTCTTTTTAAACGATTTCAACGATCTAAAATGCAAAAATGCTTATTTTAGCAAAACAGCACGTTTTGATTTTAATCTGCGTTTTAACGCGAAAAACAGCAAAAAAAAAACGACAAATTTTTTATTATTCGTTTTTATTATATTGCTTTATTTGAACGATTTCAACGATCTAAAATGCTTGAAAATGCTTATTTTAGCAAAACAGCACGTTTGAGCTTTTATTCTGCGTTTTAACGCGTAAAACAGCATGTAAAAAACGACGAAATTTTTATTATTCGTTTTTTATTAATATTTCGTCTATTTGAACGATTTCAACGATCTAAAATGCTTGAAAAATTATTTTAAAGCAAAAACAGCACGTTTTGAGTTTTAATCTGTGTTTTAACGCGTAAAACAGCATAAAATGACAAAATTTTTATTATTCGTTTTATTAATATTGCTTCTATTTAAACGATTTCAACGATCTAAAATGGAAAATGCTTATTTTAGCAAAACAGCACGTTTTGAGCTTTAATCTGCGTTTAACGCGTAAAACAGCATAAAATGACGAATTTTTATTATTCGTTTTTATTAATATTATTTCTATTTGAACGATTTCCCAACGATTCAAAATGCTTGAAAAATGCTTATTATTTTAGCAAAACAGCACGTTTTGAGCTTTAATCTGCGTTTTAACGCGTAAAAAATGTTACTAAAACGACGAAATTTTTATTATTCGTTTTTATTTTTTATTGCGTCTATTTGAACGATTTCAACGATCTAAAATGCTTCTTGAAAATTTTCTTATTTTAGCAAAACAGCACGTTTTGAGCTTTAATCTGCGTTTTAACGCGTAAACAGCATGTAAAAAACTACGAATTTTTTTATTATCTGTTTTTTATTAATGTTGCGTCTATTTGAACGATTTCAACGTTCTAAAATGCTTGAAAATGCGACGAACAAAACAGCACGTTTTGAGCTTTAATCTGTAAGCGTTTTAACGCTTTATTTTCAGCAAAACAGCACGTTTTGAGCTTTAATCTGCGTTTTAACGCGTAAACAGCATAAAATGACGAATTTTTTTATTATTCGCTTTTATTAATATTGCTTCTATTTTGAACGATTTCAACGATCTAAAATGCTTGAAAATGCTTTATTTTAGCAAACAGCACGTTTTGAGTTTAACTGCGTTTTAACGCGTAAAACAGCATAAAAACGTGACGGTACTTTTATTATTCGTTTTTATTTTTACGTGCTCCATTTGGAACGATTTCAACGATCTAAAAATGCTTGAAAATGCTTTATTTTAGCAAAACAGCACGTTTGAGCGAATTCGCGTTTTACCGCGTAAAAACAGCATAAAAACTACGAATTTTATTATTCGTTTTATTAATATTGCGTCTATTTGAACGATTTCAACGTTCTAAAAATGCTCTTCTGAAAATGCTTATTTTTAACAAAAACAGCACGTTTGAGCTTTAATCTGCGTTTTAACGCGTAAAACAGCTTAAAATGACGCATTTTTATTATTCGTTTTTATTAATACGTTTCTATTTAAAACGATTTCAACGATCTAAAAAATGCTTGAAAATGTTATTTTAGGCAAAACAGCACGTTTTGAGTTTTTAATCTGCGTTTTAACGCGTAAACAGCATAAAACGACAAATCTTTTTATTATTCATTTTTTATTAATATTGCTTCTATTTGAACGATTTCAACGATCTAAAATGCTTGAAAATGCTTATTTTAGCAAAACAGCACGTTCTTTTGAGCTTTATTCTGCGTTTCAACGCGTAAAACAGCACAAAAACGACGAAATTTTTATTATTCGTTTTTATTACTATTTCGTCTATTTGAACGATTTCAACGATCTAAAATGCTTGAAAATGCTTTTATTTTAGCAAAACAGCACGTTTTGAGCTTTAATCTGTGTTTTAACGCGTAAACAGCATAAAATGTGACAAATTTTTTATTATTCGTTTTTATTAATATTGCTTCTATTTAAACGATTTCAACGATCTAAAATGCTTGAAAATGTTTATTTGTGCTAAAACAGCATCGTTTTGAGCTTCTTTAATCTGCGTTTTAACGCGTAAAACAGCATAAAATGACGAATTTTTTTTATTATTTGTTTTTATTAATATTGCTTCTATTTAAACGATTTCAACGATCTAAAATGCTTGAAAATGCTTATTTTAAAGCAAAACAGCACGTTTTGGAGCTTTAATCTGCGTTTTAACGCGTAAAACAGCATAAAAAACGACGAAATTTTTTATTATTCGTTTTTATTTTATTGGTGTCTATTTGAACGATTTCAACGATCTAAAATGCTTGAAAATGCTATTTTAGCAAAAACAGCATCGTTTTGAGCTTTAATCTGCGTTTTTAACGGCGTAAAATGGTGCTACAAAACTACGAATTTTATTATCTGTTTTTATTATCATTATGCCTATTTGAACGGATTTCAACGTTCTAAAAATTTGAAATGCTTATTTTAACAAAATGCACTGCTTTTGAGTTTTAATCTGCGTTTTAACGCGTAAAACAGCTTAAAAATGACGAATTTTTTATTATCTGTTTTTATTAATACGTTTCTATTTAAACGATTCTTCAACGATCTAAAATGCTTGAAAATGCTTATTTTAGCAAAAATGTCAGCATCGTTTTGAGCGAATCTGCGTTTAACGCGTAAAAACAGCATAAAACGACAAATTTTTTATTATTCATTTTTTGCCAATATTGCTTCTATTTGAACGTGATTTCAACGATCTAAAAAATGCTTGAAAAATGCTATTTTAGCAAAAACAGCACGTTTTGAGCTTTAATCTGCGTTTCTTTACGTAAAACAGCATAAAACGACAAAATTTTTATTATTCGTTTTTATTAATATTGCGTCTATTTGAACGTGATTTCAACGATCTAAAAATGCTTGAAAAATGCTTATTTTAGCAAAACAGCACGTTTTGAGCTTTAATCTGCGCTTTAACGCGTAAACAGCATAAAACGACGAATTTTATTATTCGTTTTTATTAATATTGCGTCTATTTGGAACGATTTCAACGATCTAAAAAATGCTTGAAATGCTTATTTTAGCAAAAACAGCACGTTTTGAGCTTCTTTAATCTGCGTTTTAACGCGTAAAACAGCTTTAAAATGACGAATTTTTGTCATTCGTTTTTATTAATATTGCTTCTATTTAAAACGATTTCAACGATCTAAAATGCTTGAAAATGTCTATTTGATAAAAACAGCACGTTTTGAGCTTTATTCTGCGTTTGAACGCGTAAAACAGCATAAAACGACGAAATTTTATTATCTTCGCTTTTTATTAATATTGCGCCTATTTGAACGATTTCAACGATCTAAAATGCTTGAAAATGCTTATTTTAGCAAAACAGCACGTTTTGAGCTTTAATCTGTGTTTTAACGCGTAAAACAGCAATAAAAATGACAAATTTTATTATTCGTTTTTTATTAATACGTTTCCTATTTAAACGATTTCAACGATCTAAAAATGCTTGAAAATGCTTATTTTAGCAAAACAGCACGTTTTGAGCTTTAATCTGCGTTTTAACGCGTAAACAGCATAAAAACGACGAAATTTTTATTATTCGTTTTTGCCACATTGCTTCTATTTGAACGATTTCAACGATCTAAAATGCTTGAAAATGCTTATTTTAGCAAAACAGCACGTTTTGAGTTTTAATCTGCGTTTTACGCGTAAAACAAAAGCATAAAAACGACAAAATTTTTTATTATTTGTTTTTATTAATATTGCTTCTATTTGGAACGATTTCAACGATCTAAAATGCTTGAAAATGTAAAGCTTATTTTAGCAAAACAGCACGTTTTGAGCTTTAATCTGCGTTTTAACGCGCGTAAAACAGCATAAAAAAACGACGAAATTTTTATTATTCGTTTCTTTATTAATATTGCTTCATTTGAAACGATTTCCCCAACGATCTAAAATGCTTGAAAATGCTTATTTTAAGCAAACAGCACGTTTTGAGCTTTATTCTGCGTTTAACGCGTAAAACAGCATAAAAACGACGAAATTTTTATTATTCGTTTTTATTTTTATTGCACTATTTGAACGATTTCAACGATCTAAAATGCTTGAAAATGCTTATTTTAACAAAACAGCACGTTTTGAGTTTTAATCTGCGTTTTAACGCGTAAACAGCATAAAAACGACGAATTTTTATTATTCATTTTTACAATATTGCGTCTATTTCTGAACGATTTCAACGATCTAAAATGCTTTGAAAATGCTTTTATTTTAGCAAACAGCACGTTTTGAGATTTAATCTGCGTTTTAACGCGTAAAACAGCTTAAAAAATGACGAATTTTTATTATTCGTTTTTATTAATATTATTTCTATTTGAAACGATTTCAACGATCTAAAATGCTTGAAAATGCTTATTTTAGCAAAACAGCACGTTTTTGAGCTTTATTCTGCGTTTTAACGCGCGTAAAACAGCATAAAAACGACGAAATTTTTATTATTCGTTTTTATTATCATTGCGTCTATTCGGAACGATTTCCAACGATCTAAATGCTTCGAAAATGCTTATTTTTTAGCAAAACAAGTAATGTTTGAGCTTTAATCTGCGTTTTAACGCGTAAAACAGTATAAAATGACGAATTTTTTTATTATTCGTTTTTTATTAATATTGCTTCTATTTAAACGATTTCGCATCTAAAATGCTTGAAAATGCTTATTTTAGCAAACAGCACGTTTTGAGTTTTAATCTGCGTTTAAACGCGTAAAACAGCACATAAAAACGACGAAATTTTTTATTATTCGTTTTTTATTAATATTGCTTCTATTTGAACGATTTCAACGATCTAAAATGCTTGAAAAATTTTATTTTAGCAAAACAGCACGTTTTGAGCTTTAACGTGCTTCTTACGTGCAAAACAGCATAAAAACGACAAAAATTTTTTATTATTCGTTTTTGCCAGCCACAAGGCCTATTTGAACGATTTCAACGATCTAAAATGCTTGAAATGCTATTTAGCAAAACAGCATCGTTTTGAACTTTATTCTGCGTTTAACGCGTAAAACAGCATAAAACACGAAATTTTTATTATTCCGTTTTGCTAATATTGCTTCTATTTTGAACGATTTCAACGATTCAAAAATGCTTGAAAATGCGCTATTTTAGCAAAACAGCACGTTTTGAGCTTAATCTCGCGTTTTAACGCAAACAGCATGTAAAAAACGACGAAATTTATTTTCGTTTTTTATTAATATTGCTCTATTTGAAACGATTTCACCACTAAAATGCTGGAAATGCTATTTTGAAGCAAAACAGCACGTTTTGAAAAGCTTTAATCTGCTTAACGCGTAAAATGTTAATAAAACGACGAATTTTATTATTCGGTTTTTATTAATATTGCGTCTATTTGAACGATTTCAACGATCTAAAATGCTTGAAAATGCTTTATTTTAGCAAAAACAGCACGTTTTGGATTTTAATCTGCGGCGTTTTAAATCGCGTAAAACAGCATAAAATGACGAAATTTTTATTATTCGTTTTTATTTTTATTGCGTCTATTTGAACGTGATTTCAACGATCTAAAAATGCTTGAAAATGCTTATTTAACAAAACAGCACGTTTGAGTTTTTAATCTGCGTTTTAACGCGTAAAACAGCATAAAAACGACGAATTTTATTATTCGTTTTATTAATATTGCTTCTATTTGAACGATTTCCAACGATCTAAAATGCTTGAAAATGCTTATTTTACCAAAACAGCATCGTTTTGAGCTTTTAATCTGCGTTTAACGCGTAAACAGCATAAAACGACGAAATTTTTATTATCTGTTTTATTAATGTTGCGTCTATTTGAACGATTTCAGCGATTCAAAATGCTTGAAAATGATTATTTTAGCAAAACAGCACGTTTTTGAGTTTTAACTGCGTTTAACGCGTAAAACAGCATAAAAACGACGAATTTTTATTATTTGTTTTTGTTAATATTGCGTCTATTTGAACGTGATTTCAACGATCTAAAATGCTTGAAAATGCTTACTTTACGTTAATGTTTTGAGCTTTAATTCGCGTTTTAACGCGCAAACAGCTTAAAATGACGTGAATTTTTATTATTCGTTTTGTTATGCTGAGCGAAATACTTAATCGATTTAAATGTTTGAAAATGCTTTTATTTTAGCAAAACAGCACGTTTTGAGTTTTAATCTGCGTTTTAACGCGTAAAACAGCATAAAACGACGAACTTTTTATTATTCGTTTTATTAATATTGGGATTGTTTTATTTGAACGATTTCAACGATCTAAAATGCTTGAAAATGCTTTATTTTAGCAAACAACAGCACGTTTTGAGCTTTAATCTGCGTTTTTACGCGTAAACAACAGCATAAAACGACAAAATTTTTATTATTCGTTTTTATTAATATTGCGTCTATTTGAACGTGATTTCAACGATTCAAAATGCTTGAAAATGCTTTATTTTGAAGCAAAACAGCACGTTTTGAGCTTTAATCTGCGTTTTAACGCGCGTAAAACAGCATAAAAACGACGAATTTTATTATTCGTTTTTATTAATATTGTTTTACCGGTTCATTTCCTAAACAATCTAAAATGCTTGAAATGCTACTTCAGCAAAACAGCACGTTTGAGCTTTATTTTCTCCTGCGTTTTAACGCGTAAAAACAGCATAAAACGACGAAATTTTTATTATTCGTTTTTATTAATATTGCGTCTATTTGAACGTGATTTCAACGATCTAAAATGCTTGAAATGTTTATTTTAGCAAAACAGCACGTTTTGAGCTATAATCTGCGTTTTTATTGCGTAAAACAGCATTGTGCCTAATAAAATTTTTATTATTCGTTTTATTAATATTGCGTCTATTTGAACGTGATTTCAACGATCTTAAAAATGCTTGAAAATGCTTGCGTTAGCAAAACAACACGTTTTGAGCTTTAATCTGCGTGTTTTAACGCGTAAAACAGCTTTAAAAATGACGAATTTTTATTATTCTACTTTTATTAATATTGCTTCTATTTTAAAACGGATTTCCCCAAATCGATCTTAAAATGCTTTTTGAAAAAATGCTGGTTTTGGTAAAAACAGCTAACGTTTTGAGCTGTAATTCGCGTTTTAACGCGTAAAATGCTTAAAAATGACGAATTTTTTTATTATTCAAGCCTTTTATTAATATTGCTTCTATTTTGAACGATTTCAAACGATCTTAAAATGCTGAAAATGCTTATTTTAGCAAAACAGTTAACGTTTTTGAGTTTTAATCTGCGTTTTAACGCGTAAAACAGCATAAAAACACGAATTTTTATTATTCGTTTTTTTATTAATATTAAGCTTCTATTTGAACGATTTCAACGATCTAAAAATGTTTGGAAAATGCTTATTTTACCAAAACAGCATCAATTTTGAGCTTTAATCTGCGTTTTAACGCGTAAAACAGCATAAAACGCACGAAATTTTTATTATTCGTTTTTTATTAATATTGCGTCTATTTGAACGATTTCAACGATCTAAAATGCTGAAAATGATTATTTTAGCAAAACAGCACGTTTTGAGTTTTAATCTGCGTTTTACCCGCGTAAAACAGCATAAAAAACGACGAATTTTTATTTGTTTTTTATTGCGTCTATTTGAACGATTTCAACGATCTAAAATGCTGAAAATGCTTATTTTAGCAAAACAGCAAAGCACGTTTGAGCTTTAATCTGCGTTTTAACGCGCGTAAAACAGCTAAAAAATGACGAATTTTTATTATTCGTTTTTATTAATATTGCTTCTATTTAAACGATTTCCAACGATCTAAAATGCTTGAAAATGCTTACTTTCAGCAAAACAGCACGTTTTTGAGCTTAATCTGTGTTTAACGCGTAAATGCAGCATAAAAACGACGAATTTTTATTATTCGTTTTTGCCACTATTGATTGCTTCTATTTTGAACGTGATTTCCACCATTCAAAATGCTGAAAATGCTTATTATTTTAGCAAAACAGCACGTTTTGAGCTTTAATCTGCGTTTTACGCGTAAAACAGCATAAAAACGACAAAATTTTATTATTCGTTTTATTAATATTGCGTCTATTTGAACGATTTCCAACGATCTAAAATGCTTGAAAAATGCTTATTTTGCAAAACAGCACGTTTTTGAGCTTTAATCTGCGTTTTAACGCGTAAACAGCATAAAACGACGAATTTTTTAATATTATTATTCGTTTTTACAATATTGCTTCATTTTGAACGTGATTTCAACAATCTAAAATGCTTGAAAATGTTTTATTTTAGCAAAACAGTACGTTTTGATTTTATTCTGCGTTTTAACGCGCAAAACAAGTTACAAAAACGACGAAATTTTTGGTTATTCCTTTTCGTTTTGGCTAATATTGCGTCTATTTGAACGATTTCCAACGATCTAAAATGCTTGAAAATGCTTATTTTAGCAAAACAGCACGTTTTGAGTTTTAATCTGCGTTTAACGCGTAAAAACAGCATAAAAATGACGAATTTTTTGCTGGCCCGTTTTATTAATATTGCTTCTATTTAAACATTTCAACGATCTAAAATGCTTGTAAAATGCTTTCATTTTAGCGAAAACAAAGCACGTGTTTTGAGCTTTTAATCTGCGTTTTTAACGCGTAAAAACAGCATAAAAACGACGAAATTTTTATTATTCGTTTTTATTACTATTGATTGCTTCTATTTGAACGATTTCAACGATCTAAATGCTTGAAATGCTTATTTTAGCAAAACAGCACGTTTTGAGCTATAATCTGCGTTTTTACGCGTAAAATGCAGCATAAAAATGACAAAATTTTTATTATTCGTTTTTATTAATATTGCTTCTATTTGAACGATTTCAACGTGATCTAAATGCTGAAAATGTTATTTTTAGCAAACAGCACGTTTTGAGCTTTAATTCGCGTTTTAACGCGTAAAAACAGCTTAAAATGACGAATTTTTATTATTCGTTTTTATTAATATTGCTTCTATTTGAACGATTTCAACGATCTAAATGTTTGGAAAGGCTTCAGCAAAACAGCACATTTTGAGCTTTAATCTGCGTTTAACGCGTAAAACAGCATAAAATGACGAATTTTTATTATTCGTTTTTATTAATATTGGTTTCTATTTGAACGATTTCAACGATTCAAAATGCTGAAAATGCTTATTTTACCAAAAACAGCACGTTTTGAGTTTTAATCTGCGTTTTAACGCAAAAACAGCATAAAAACGAAATTTTTATTATCTTTCGTTTTTATTAATACGCGTCTATTTGAAACGATTTCAACGACTTAAACGCTTTGAAAATGATTTCAGCAAAACAGCACGTTTTGAGTTTTAATCTGCGTTTTAACGCGTAAAACAGCATAAAAACGACGAATTTTTATTATTTGTTTTATTAATATTGCGTCTTGGTTTCCAAACGATTTCAACGATCTAAAAATGCTTGAAAATGCTTTATTCAGCAAAACAGCACGCCGCAGTTTTAATCTGCGTTTTAACGCGTAAAACAGCTTAAAATGACGAATTTTATTATTCGATTTTATTAATATTGTTTATTTAAACGATTTCCAACGATTCAAAATGCTTGAAAATGCTTATTTTAGCAAAACAGCACGTTTTGAGCTTTAATCTGTGTTTCTTTAACGCGTAAAACAGCATAAAAACACGAATTTTTATTCGCTTTTTATTAATATTGATTGCGTCTATTTGAACGATTTCAACGATCTAAAATGCTTGAAAATGTTATTTTAGAAAAACAGCACGTTTTGAGTTTTTAATCTGCGTTTTAACGCGAAAAACAGCAAAAAAAATTTTTTTATTATTCGTTTTTTATTAATATTGCTTCTTTTTAAAAACGATTTCAACGATTAAAAATGTTGAAAATGCTTTTTTTAAAAACAGCACGTGTTGAGCTTAATCTGCTTTTTAAGGGAAAACAGCAAAAAAAACGACGAAATTTTTATTATTCGTTTTTTTTAAATATTGCTTCTATTTGAACGATTTCAACGATTAAAATGCTTGAAAATGTTATTTTAGCAAAACAGCACGTTTGGTTATAATCTGCGTTTTAGCGTAAAACAGCATAAAACGACAAAATTTTTTATTATTCGTTTTTTTTAAATTTGCGTCTATTTGAACGATTTCAACGATCTAAAATGTTGAAAATGTTATGTTAGCAAAACAGACGTTTTGATTTTTTAATCCGTTTTAACGCGAAAAGTTAAAATAAATTTTTATTATTCTTTTTTTATTAATATTGCTTCTATTTAAAGATTTCAAATCTAAAAATGCTTGAAAATGTTATTTTAGCAAACAGCACGTTTTGAGTTTTCCCGCGTTTTTAACGCGTAAAACGTTTAAAAAATGACAAATTTTTTTATTATTCGTTTTTAAATATTTTTCTATTTGAAGTTTCCGATTAAAATCAAAATGTTTTTTTTGCAAAACAGCACTTTTTGAGTTTTAATCTGCTTTTTTAACGCGTAAAAAATAAAAGGGACAAATTTTTTATTTTTCTTTTTTATTAATTTTGGGGTTTTTAAACGATTTCAACGATCTAAAATGCTTGGAAAATGCTTATTTTAAAAAAACGAAGTTTTGAGTTTTTAATCTGCGTTTTAAGGGGCGTAAAAAAAACATAAAAAACGACGAAATTTTTTTTTATTCGTTTTTATTAATATTGCTTTTTTATTTGAACGATTTAAACCATCAAAAAATGCTTAAAAAATGCTTTTTTTTAAACCAAAAACAGCACGTTTGAGTTATAATCTGCTTTTTTACGCTTTAAAACAGCTTTAAAAACGAAAAAATTTTTTATTTTCGTTTTTTTTAAATATTGGTGTCTATTTTGAACAAATTTCCCCAACGATCTAAAATGTTTAAAAATGCTTTTTTTTGGAAAAAACAGCACGTTTTGAGTTTTAATCTGCGTTTTAGGGAAAAAACAGCAAAAAAACGAAAAAAATTTTTATTATTCTTTTTTATTAATATTGCGTCTATTTGAACGATTTCAACGTTTCAAAATGCTTGAAAATGCTTATTTTAGCAAAACAGAAAGTTTTGATTTTTTCCCCCGGCTTTAACGCAAAACAGCATAAAAACGACGAAATTTTTTATTATTCGTTTTTATTAATATTGCGCCTTTTTGGGAACGATTTCAACGATCAAAAAATGCTTGAAAATGTTTAAATTTTAGCAAAACAGCACGTTTTGAGTTTTAATCTGCTTTTAACGCGTAAAAAAAAGTTTTAAAATGACGTTTTTTTTTATTATTCTTTTTTAAAATTATTGTTTCTTTTTAAAAACGATTTCAAGGGACGTTTGAAAATGCTTTTTTTTAGCAAAACAGCACGTTTTGAGTTTTAAATTTCGGCTTTTAACGCGAAAAAACAGCAAAAAAATGACAAAATTTTTTATTCTTTTTTATTAATTTTTTTTTCCCTTTTAAACGATTTCAACGATCTAAAATGCTTAAAATGCTTATTTTAGAAAAAAGCAAGTTTTGAGTTTTAATCGCGTTTTAACGCGTAAAACAACATAAAAACGACGTTTTTTTATTATTCTTTTTTATTAATATTGTTTCTATTTGAACGTTTTCAACGATCTAAAATGTTTGAAAATGCTTATTTTAACAAAACAGCACTTTTTTAAAAGCTTAATCGGGCGTTTTAGGGCGTAAAACAGCATAAAAAGGGAAAAAATTTTTTATTATTCTTTTTTTATTAATATTGCGTCTATTTGAACGTTTTCCCCAACGATCAAAAAATGCTTGAAAAATGTTTATTTTAGAAAAAACAGCACGTTTTACTTTAACTGCTTTTTTACGCGTAAAACAAGCAAAAACGAAAAAATTTTTTTATTATTCGTTTTTATTAATATTGCGTCTATTTAAAACGATTTCAACGATCAAAAAATGCTTGAAAGCTTAAAAAAAGCACGTTTTGAGTTTTAACGCGTTTTAAGGGAAAAACAGCATAAAACGACAAAATTTTTTTTATTCGTTTTTATTAATATTGCGTCTATTTGAACGATTTCAACGATCTAAAATGCTTAAAAAATGCTTATTTTAGCAAAACAGCACGTTTTGATTTTTAATTTCGCGTTTTAACGCGTAAAAAAACCTAAAAATGACAAATTTTTTTATTTTTCTTTTTAAATATTGCTTCTATTTAAACGATTTCCCCGGATTAAAATCCCAAAAAAGCTTATTTTAAAAAAAACAGCACTTTTTTGAGTTTTAAATTTCCGCATTTTAACGCGTAAAAAACAGCAAAAAAACGACGGTTTTTTTCCCCGTTTTTATTAATATTTTTTATTTGAACGATTTCAACGATCAAAAAATGCTTGAAAATGTTTTTTTTTGGAAAAACAGCACGTTTTATTTTTAATCTGCGTTTTAACGCGAAAAACAGCAAAAAAACGAGGGAATTTTTATTATTCGTTTTTTAAATATTGCGTCTATTTGAACGATTGCAACGATTAAAAGCTTGAAAATGCTTTTTTTTTGCAAAACAGCACTTTTTGGGTTTTAATCTGCTTTTTTAACGCGTAAAACAGCTTAAAATGACAAATTTTTTTATTATTCGTTTTTATTAATATTGCTTCTATTTAAACGATTTCAAGGGCCCAAAATGCTTAAAATGCTTTTTTTTAGAAAAAACAGCACGTTTTGAGCTTTAATTTTTAACGCGAAAAACAGCAAAAAAAACGACGAATTTTTATTATTCGTTTTTTTATTGCTTCTTTTTGGGAATTTTTCAACGATCAAAAAATGTTTGAAAATGTTTTTACCCAAAACAGAAGTTTTGAGTTTTATTCTGCGTTTAACGCGTAAAACAGCATAAAACGACAAAATTTTTTATTTTTCCCGTTTTTTTTTAAATTATTGCGTCTATTTAAAACGTTTTCCCCAAGGGATCTAAAATGCTTGAAAATGCTTATTTTAGCAAAACAGCACGTTTTGAGCTTTAATCTGCGTTTTAACGCGTAAAAAAAAGCATAAAATGATGAATTTTTTTAAAAAATTCGTTTTAAGAAAAATTGC
>NW_027046823.1:0-20257 GCF_025399875.1 Dalotia coriaria | reverse complement strand
TTGTAAACCTTTTTTGAAAATAAATTTTAAGAAGATTTAAATCTTTAAAATAAACAAAAAATTTAAAAACGAAAAAAAAATTTTCCTTTTTGCTTTTTTGCAAAAAAGAAATTAAAGCAAAAGTGTTTCGAAAAAAAGTTTTTAAATTTTGATTTTAAATCCCTTTTTAAATGGCAAAAAAAAATAAAACGAAAAAAAAAAAATTTCGTTTTTTTTTATTTTAGATTAAACGGAATGCAAAAGGCTTTTTAAAAAAAAAAATTTTTCGCTTTTGACCTTGCGTTAAAAGAGAAAAAAAATAAAAACGAAAAAAAAAAAATTTTGCTTTTAGCTTTTTACCGTTAAAACGCAAAAAAAATAAAAACCGTTTTAAAATGCTTTTAAGTTTTTTAGCCGTTAAAAACGCAAAAACCAAATTTTCAATAAAAAAAATTCTCTTTTAGTTTTTACGTTAAAAGAGATTAAAAAAAGGGTTTTTTTTTCTTTTATGCTTTTAGCGTTAAACGTTAAATAAAAAAATTTTCAAAAAAAAAATTTCGCTTTTTATCTTTTTTAGGGTTAAAACCAATTAAAAAAACGTTTTTAAAAATGCTTTTGCTTTAGCGTTAAACCGTTAAAAAAAAATTTTCAAAAAAAAAATTTCCTTTTATCTTTTTTACCTTTAAAAACGAAATTTAAAATAAAAGGGTTTTTTAAAATGCTTTTAAGCTTTTAGCGAAAAAACGAAAAAAACGCTAAAATAAAAACAATTAAAATTTTCTTTTTGGGTTTAATTAAAACGAAATTTTCCGTCTTTTTTTGTTTTTAAAAAAAGTTTTTAAGCAAATTTTAAACTTCAAAAGCGCTTTTAAAAAAAAAAAAAAAAAAAATTTTTGTCTTTTTATGTTTTTACGCTTAAAAAACGAAATAAAGTTTTTAAATGCTTTTTTGCAAAAAAACATTTTAAGTTTTAAACGGGGTTTTCAAATAAGAAAATTTTAAAAAAAAATTAAAAATTTCTTTTAGTTTTTAAAAAAACAAAAAAATCCGTTTTTTTTTTTGCTAAAAAAGTTTTTTTAAAATTTTTTTAACTTTGTTTTTCAAATAAAAAATTTAATAAAAAAGGGAAATAAAAAAAATTTTCCCCCTTTTTGTTTTGGGTTAAAAGCTTTTTAAAGCTAAAAGGGTTTTTTTTAAAAACACTGCTTTTGCTTAAAAATTTTAAAATAAAAAATTAAAAAAAACGAAAAAAAAAAATTTTCGCCCTTTTAGCTTTTTAAAAACGAATTAAAACTCCCCCTTTTTCAAAAAAAGCATTTTAACTTTAAAACGTTGTTTCAAAAAGCTTTTAAAAAAAACGTTAAATCGTTTTTTTATGCGTTTATTAAAACGAAAAAAAATTGCTGTTTTGCTAAAAAACATTTTAATTTTTAATGTGTCTTCAAATAGACCAATAAAAATAAAAAAAAACGAATAAAAAAACGTTTTTTTGCGTTTTAGCGTTAAACGCTTAAAAGGGTTTTTTTTTAAAAAACTTTTAAAAATTTTAAAATCGTTGAAATCGTTCAAATAGACGCAATATTAATAAAAAAAAAAAAAAATTTCGTCTTTTTTATGCTTTTTTAGGGTTAAAACGCAAAATTGCTCAAAACGTGCTGTTTTGCTAAAATAAGCATTTTCAAGCTTTTTTGATCGTTGAAATCGTTCAAATAGAGCAATATTAAAAAAAACGAATAAAAAAAAATTTCTTTTTTTATGCTTTTTTACGGTTAAAACGCAGATTAAAGCTAAAAACGGCTGTTTTGCTAAAAAAGCATTTTCGCATTTTGACGTTGAAATCGTTCAAATAAAAGAATAAAAAAAACGAAAATAAAATTTTCGTTTTTATGCTTTTTTACGGTTAAAACGCAGTTTAAAAACCAAAACGGCTTTTTTGCTAAAATAAGCATTTTCAAGCGATCGTTGAAATCGTTCAAAAAGACGCAATATTAAAAAAAACGAAAATAAAATTTCTGTTTTATGCTGTTTTACGCGTTAAAACGCGTTAAACTAAAAACGTGCTGTTTTGCTAAAATAACATTTTCGCATTTTAGACGTTAAATCGTTAAAATAGAACAATATTAATAAAACGAATAATAAAAATTCGTCGTTTTATGCTGTTTTGGGTTAAAACGCAGTTTAAAAACTCAATACGTGCTGTTTTGCTAAAATAAGCCAGCATTTTAGATCTTTGAAATCGTTCAAATAGACGCAAAAAAAATAAAAACGAATAATAAAATTTCGTCTTTTTTATGTTATTTTACGCGAAAAAAACGCAAAAAAAGCAAAAAAGGGCTGTTTTGCTAAAAAAAGCATTTACAACATTTTAGATCGTTGAAATCGTTCAAAAGACGAAATAAAATAAAACGAATAATAAAAAATTTCGTGTTTTATCTTTTTTTACGCGTTGGAAAAAGCTAAAAGTCTGTTTTTAAAAATAACTTTTTCTTATTTTAGATCGTTAAACGTTCAAATAGACGCAAATTAATAAAAACGAATAATAAAAATTTCGTCGTTTTTATGCTGTTTTACGCGTTAAAACGCAGATTAAAACTCAAAACGTGCTTTTTTGCTAAAATAACCCTTTTTAAAGCATTTTAGATCGTTGAAATCGTTCAAATAGAAGCAATATTAAAAAAAAACGAATAAAAAAAATTCGTCAGGATGCTGTTTTACGCTTTAAAAACGCAGATTAAAGCTAAAAAACTGCTGCTTTGCTAAAATAAGCTTTTTCAAGCATTTTAGATCGGGGGAAACCCTTTTCCAAAAGACGCAATAAAAAAAAAACGAATAAAAAAATTTCGTCGTTTTATGCTGTTTTACGCGTTCAAACGCAGATTAAACCCAAAACGTGCTTTTTTTTGCTAAAAAAAACTTTTTCCCAAGCTTTTTTAGATCGTTGAAATCTTTTCAAATAGACGCAATATTAATAAAAACGAATAATAAAAATTTCGCCCGTTTTATGCTGTTTTACGCGTTAAAACGCAGTTTAAAAACTAAAAACGTGCTTTTTTGCTAAAATAAGCATTTTAAAAAGCTTTTTAGATCGTTGAAATCGTTCAAATAGAAGCAATAAATAAAAACGAATAAAAAAAATTCGTCTTTTTTAACCTTTTTTACGGGGGAAAAACGCAGTTTAAAAAACTAAAACCGGCTTTTTTTTGCAAAAGTGGCATTTTCAAGCTTTTTAGATCGTTGAAACCCGTTAAAAATAGACGCAAAAAAAATAAAAACGAATAATAAAAATTTCGTCGTTTTATGCTTTTTACGGGGTTAAAAAGGGGGGGAAAAAGCACAAAACGTGCTGTTTTGCTAAAAAAGCATTTAAAAAGCATTTTAGATCGTTGAAATCGTTCAAATAGACGCAAAAAAAATAAAACGAATAAAAAAAAATTTCGTCTTTTTTTATGCTTTTTTAGGGTTAAAACCCCCAGAAAAAAACTCAAAACGTGCTGTTTTCCCAAAAATAACCCATTTTCAAGTTTTTTTAGATGGGTTGAAACCCGTTCAAATGGGCCGCAAAAATTAAAAAAAACGAATAATAAAAAAATTCGTCTTTTTTTATGCTGTTTTACGCTTTAAAAAACGCAATTAAAATAAAACGTGCTTTTTTTCAAAAAAAGCATTTTCAAAGCTTTTTAAAATTTGAAATCGTTCAAATAGACGCAAAAAAAAAAGGGAATAATAAAAATTTCGTCTTTTTTAATGCTATTTTACGCGTTAAAACGCGGAATAAAGCACAAAACGTGCTTTTTTTGCTAAAAAAAGCATTTTCAAGCATTTTAGATCGTTGAAATCGTTCAAATAGACGCAATAAAAAAAAAACGAATAAAAAAAATTTCGTCGTTTTTATGCTGTTTTCGCTTTAAAAACCCAGAATAAAGCCCCAAACGTGCTGTTTTGCTAAAAAAAAACCCATTTTCGGCTTTTTTAGATGGGAAATTGTTCAAATAGACGCAATATTAATAAAAACGAATATTAAAAATTCGTCTTTTTTTATGCTTTTTTACCGTTAAAACGCAGAATAAAGCTCAAAACGTGCCGTTTTCAAAAAAAACATTTTCAAGCTTTTTTAGATCGTTGAAATTTTTCCAAATAGACGCGATATTAATAAAAAAGAAAAAAAAAATTCGTCGTTCTTATGCTTTTTTTACGCTTTAAAAAACGCAGATTAAAGCTCAAAACTTGCTTTTTTTGCTAATAAAAACATTTTCATGCATTTTAGATCGTTGAAATCGTTCAAATAGAAGCAATATTAATAAAAACGAATAATAAAAATTTCGTCTTTTTTATGCTGTTTTCGCGTTAAAACGAATTAAAACTCAAAACGTGCTTTTTTTGCTAAAAAAAACTTTTCAAGCATTTTAGATGTTGAAACCCCGTTCAAATGACGCAATTTTAAATTAAAAACGAATAAAAAAAAATTTCGTCTTTTTTATGCTGTTTTCGCTTTAAAAACGCAGATTAAAACTCAAAACGTGCTGTTTTGTTTTAAAATAAAAACCTTTTCCAAGCTTTTTTAGACCCTTTGGGAAATCGTTCAAATAGAAGCAATATTAAAAAAAAACGAATAAAAAAAAAAATTCGTTTTTTTTTATGCTGTTTTACGCGTTAAAACGCAGTTTGCTCAAAACGTGCTGTTTTGCTAAAAAAAAGCTTTTTTCAAGCTTTTTAGATCTTTGAAATCGTTCAAAAAAGGCGCAAAAAAAATAAAAACGAATAAAAAAAATTTCGTCTTTTTTTTATGCTTTTTACGCTTTAAAAACCCAGAATAAAGCTCAAAACGTGCTTTTTTCCCTAAAATAACATTTTCAAGCATTTTAGATCGTTGAAATCGTTCAAATGGGCCGCAATATTAATAAAAACGAATAAAAAAAATTCGTCTTTTTTATGCTGTTTTACGCGTTAAAAGGGGGGGTTGGCTCAAAACGTTCTGTTTTGTTTAATAAAAACATTTTCATGCTTTTTTAGATCGTTGAAATCTTTCAAATGAAGCAATATTAAAAAAAACGAATAAAAAAAATTCGTTGTTTTATGTTTTTACGCTTTAAAAAGCAGTTTAAAAACTCAATACGTGCTGTTTTTTTAAAAAAATTTTTTTTCAAGCATTTTAAAATCGTTTGAAACCCGTTTAAAAATAGAAGCAATATTAAAAAAAACGAATAAAAAAAATTTCGTCGTTTTTTGCTGTTTTACGCGTTAAAACGCAGTTTAAAAACTCAAAACGTCTGTTTTGCTAAAATAAGCATTTTCAAGCATTTTAGATCGTTGAAAATCGTTCAAATAGACGCAATAAAAATAAAAAACGAATAATAAAAATTTCGTCGTTTTATGCTGTTTACGTGTTAAAACGCAGATTAAAGCTCAAAACGTGTTTTTGTTAAAATAAACATTTTCAAGCATTTTTAAGATCGTTGAAATCGTTCAAATAGAAGCAATATTAATAAAAAACGAATAATAAAAATTTCGTCGTTTTTATGCTGTTTTACGCGTTAAAACGCAGATTAAAAGCTCAAAACGTGCTGTTTTGCTAAAATAAGCATTTTCAAGCATTTTAGATCGTTAAAATCGTTCAAATAGACAATAAAAATAAAAACGAATAATAAAAATTTCGTCGACATGCTGCGGTTTTACGCGTTAAACGCAGATTAAAGCTCAAAACGTGCTGTTTTGCTTTAAAATAAAGCATTTTTCAAGCATTTTAGATCGTTGAAATCGTTCAAATAGACGCAATATTAATAAAAACGAATAATAAAAATTCGTCGTTTTTATGCTGTTTTACGCGTTAAAACGCAGATTAAAGCTCAAACGTGCTGTTTTGCTAAAATAAA
The DNA here is from genome assembly GCF_025399875.1 of Dalotia coriaria. NCBI lineage: Eukaryota > Metazoa > Arthropoda > Insecta > Coleoptera > Staphylinidae > Dalotia > Dalotia coriaria. The sequence continues at coordinate 14,408 of NW_027046823.1, read as the reverse complement.
GCATTTTCAAGCATTTTAGATCGTTGAAATCGTTCAAATAAACAATATTAATAAAAACAAATAATAAAAATTTATCGTTTTATGCTGTTTTACGAGTTAAACGAATTAAAGCTCAAAACGTGCTGTTTTGTTAAAATAAGCATTTTCAAGCATTTTAGATCGTTGAAATCGTTCCGTAGAAGCAATATTAATAAAACAGATAATAAAATTCGTCGTTTTATGCTGTTTTACGCGTTAAAACGCAGATTAAAGCTCAAAACGTGCTGTTTGCTTTAAAATAAGCATTTTCAAGCATTTTAGATCTTTGAAATCGTTCAAATAGACGCAATAAAATAAAACAGATAATAAAGGATTTCGTCGTTTTATGCTGTTTTACGCGTTAAAACGCAGAATAAAGCTCAAGAAGGTGCTGTTTTAACAAAATAAAAGCATTTTCAAGCATTTTTAGATCGGTGGAAATCGATTTCAAAATAGACAATATTATTAATAAAACGAATAATAAAAAATTCGTCGTTTTTATGCTGTTTACGCGTTAAAACGCAGATTAAAGCTCAAACGTGCTGTTTTGCTAAAATAAGCATTTTCAAGCATTTTTAGATCGTTGAAATCATTCAAATAGAAGCAATATTAATAAAAACGAATAATAAAAATTTATCGTTTTATGCTGTTTGAGTTAAAACGCAGTTAAAGCTCAAAACGTGCTGTTTTGTTAAAATAAGCATTTTCAAGCATTTTGAATCATTTGAAATCGTTCAAATAGAAGCAATATTAATAAAAACGAATAATAAAAAATTCGTCGTTTTTATGCTGTTTACGCGTTAACACGCAGATTAAACTCAAAACGTGCTGTTTTAACAAAATAAGCACAAAGCATTTTAGATCGTTGAAATCGTTCAAATAGACATAATATTAATAAAACGAATAATAAAATTTCGTCGTTTTTATGCTGTTTACGCGTTAACACACGGGTCAAGGCGCAAAACATTAACGTTTTACCTTTAAAATAAGCATTTTCAAGCATTTAGATCGTTGAAATCGTTCAAATAGACGCAATATTAATAAAAACGAATAATAAAAATTTCCTCGTTTTTGTAACGTTTTGCAGTTAAAACGCAGATTATATCAAAACGTGCTGTTTGAAGCCGGCATTTTCAAACATTTTAGATCGTTGAAATCGTTCAAATGGTAATATTAATAAAAACGAATAATAAAAAAATTCGTCGTTTTATGCTGTTTTTACGCGTTAACACGCAGATTAAAGCTCAAAACGTGCTGTTTTAGCAAAATAAGCATTTTCCAAGCATTTTAGATCCGTTGAAATCGTTCAAATAGACGCAATATTAATAAAAACGAATAATAAAAATTTCGTCGTTTTTATGCTGTTTTACGCGTTAAAACGCAGATTAAAGCTCAAAACGTGCTGTTTTTGGCACAAAATAAAGCATTTTCCAAGCATTTTAGATCCCGTTGAAATCGTTCAAATAAAATAATATTAATAAAAACAGATAATAAAAATTCGTCGTTTTATGCTGTTTTACGCGTTAAAACGCAGATTAAGCTCAAAACGTGCTGTTTTGCTAAAATAAAAGCATTTTCAAGCATTTTAGATCGTTGAAATCGTTCAAATAGAAGCAATATTAATAAAACGAATAATAAAAAATTCGTCGTTTTTATGCTGTTTTTACACTTAAAACGCAGATTAAAACTCCGTGCTGTTTTGCTAAAATAAGCATTTTCAAGCATTTTAGATCGATCGTTCAAATAGACGCAATAAAAATAAAAAACGAATAATAAAAATTTCGTCGTTTTATGCTGTTTACGCGCGTTAAAACGCAGAATAAAGCACAAAACGTGCTGTTTTGCTAAAATAAAGCATTTTCAAGCATTTTTAGATCGTTGAAATCGATCAAATAGACGCAATAAAAATAAAAACGAATAATAAAATTTCGTCGTTTTTATGCTGTTTTACGCGTTAAACGCGGAATAAAGCTCAAAACGTGCTGTTTTGCTTTAAAATAAGCATTTTCAAGTATTTTAGATCGTTGAAATCGTTCAAATAGACGCAATATTATTAAAAACGAATAATAAAATTCGTCGTTTTGTACTGTTTACGCGTTAAAACGCAGATTAAAGCTCAAAACGTGCTGTTTTGCTACAAAATAAGCATTTTCAGCATTTTAGATCGTTGAAATAGTTCAAATAGACGCAATAAAATAAAAACGAATAATAAAAATTTCGTCGTTTTTATGCTATTTTACGCGTTAAACGCAGAATAAAGCACAAAACGTGCTGTTTTGCTAAAATAGCATTTTCAAGCATTTTAGATCGATCGTTCAAATAGACGCAATAAAATAAAAAACGAATAATAAAATTTCGTCGTTTTATGCTGTTTTTTACGCGTTAAAACGCAGAATAAAACCAAACGTGCTGTTTTGCTAAAATAAGCATTTTCAAGCATTGCAGATCGCGTTTGAAATCGTTCAAATAGACGCAATATTAATAAAAAATCGTCGTTTTATGCTGTTTTACGCGTTAAAACGCAGAATAAACTCAAAACGTGCCGTTTTGCTAAAATAAGCATTTTTCAAGCATTTTAGATCGTTGAAATCGTTCAAATAGACGCAATATTGTAAAAACGAATAATAAAAAATTCGTCGTTTTTATACTTTGTTTACCTTAAAACGCAGATTAAAGCTCAAAACGTGCTGTTTTGCTAATATAAGCATTTTTCATGCATTTTAGATCGTTGAAATCGTTCAAATAGAAGCAATATTAATAAAAACGAATAATAAAAAATTTCGTCGTTTTTATGCTGTTTTACGCGCGTTAAAACGCAGATTAAAGCTCAAAACGTGCTGTTTTGCTAAAATAAGCATTTTCAAGCATTTTAGATCGTTGGAAATCGTTCAAATAGGAATATTAATAAAAACGGAATAATAAAAATTTCGTCGTTTTTATGCTGTTTTACGCGTTAAAACGCGGGTGGCTCAAAACGATGCTGTTTTGCTACAAATAAGCGTGCTTCAAGCATTTAGATCGATTGAAATCGTTCAAATAGAAGCAATATTAATAAAACGAATAATAAAATTTCGTCGTTTTTATGCTGTTTTACGCGTTAAAACGCAGATTAAAACTCAAAACGTGCTGTTTTGCTAAAATAGCATTTTCAAGCATTTTAGATCGTTGAAATCGTTCCGATAGACGCAATATTAATAAAAACGAATAATAAAATTCGTCGTCTTTATGCTGTTTTACGCGTTAAAACGCAGATTAAAGCTCAAAACGTGCTGTTTTGCTAAAATAAGCATTTTCAAGCGTGCAGATCGTTGAAATCGTTCAAATAGAAACAATATTAATAAAAACGAATATTAAAAAATTTGTATCGTTTTTTATGCTGTTTTACAGTTAAAACGCAGATTAAAAGCTCAAACGTGTATTTTGTTAAAAAATAAGCATTTTCAAGCATTTTAGATCGTTGAAATCGTTCAAATAGAAGCAATATTAATAAAAACGAATAATAAAAATTCGTCGTTTTTTATGCTGTTTACGCGTTAAAACGCAGATTAAAGCTCAAAACGTGCTGTTTTGCTAAAATAAGCATTTTTCAAGCATTTTAGATCGTTGCAATCGTTCAAATAGACGCAATATTAAAGCCAATAAACGGAACCATAAAAATTTCGTCGTTTTATGCTGTTTTGCACGCGTTAAAACGCAATTAAAGCTCAAAACATTAACGCTTTGCTGCAAAATAAGCATTTTCAAGCATTTTTAGATCGTTGAAATCGTTCAAATAGAAGCAATAATAAAAACGAATAATAAAAAATTCGTCGTTTTTTATGCTTTTGTTTTACGCGTTAAAACGCAGATTAAAGCTCAAAACGAGCTGTTTTTGCTAAAAATAAGCATTTTTCAAGCATTTTAGATCGTTGAAATCGTTCAAATAGACGCAATAAAATAAAAACGAATAATAAAAATTTCGTCGTTTTTTATGCTGTTTACGCGTTAAAACGCAGATTAAAAAGCTCAAAAGCGTATGTTTTTGCTAAAATAAGCATTTTCAAGCATTTTAGATCGTTGAAATCGCGTTTAAATAGAAGCAATATTAATAAGGAAGCGAATAATAAAAAATTCGTCGTTTTTTATGCTGTTTTTACGCGTTAAACGCGGAATTAAAGCTCAAAACGTGCTGTTTTGCTAAAATAAGCATTCTCAAGCATTTTTAGATCGTTGAAATCACGTTCAAATAGACGCAATAAAAATAAAAACGGATAATAATAAAATTTCGTCGTTTTATGCTATTTTACGCGTTAAAACGCAGAATAAAGCTCAAAACGTGCCGTTTTGGCACAAAATAAGCATTTTCAAGCATGTTAGATCGTTGATATCGTTCAAATAGACGCAATATTAGCCAAAAACGAATAATAAAAAATTCGTCGTTTTTATGCTGTTTTACGCGTTAAAACGCAGATTAAAACTCAAAACGTTCTGTTTTGCTAATATAGCATTTTCGTATTGCATTTTAGATCGTTGAAATCGTTCCAAATAGAAGCAATATTAATAAAAACGAATAATAAAAATTCGTCGTTTTTTATAGCTGTTTTACGCGTTAAAACGCAGATTAAAAATAAAACATTGCTGTTTTTAGCACAAAATAAGCATTTTCAAGTATTGTAAGATCGTTGAAATCGTTCGAATAGAAACAATATTAATAAAAACGAATAATAAAAATTTCGTCATTTTTTTATGCTGTTTTACGCGTTAAAACGCAGATTAAAACTCAAAACGTGCTGTTTTGTAAATAAGCATTTTCAAGCATTTTAGATCGTTAAAATCGTTCAAATAGACGCAATAAAATAAAAACGAATAATAAAAATTTCGTCGTTTTATGCTGTTTTACGATAAAACGCAGATTAAAAGCTCAAAGCATTGCTGTTTTGTTAAAATAAAGCATTTTCAAGCATTTTAGATCGTTGAAATCCGTTCAAAATAGAAGCAATATTAATAAAAACGAATAATAAAAATTTCGTCGTTTTTTTATGCTGTTTTACGCGTTAAAACGCAGATTAAAACTCAAAACCTGCTGTTTTGCTAAAATAAGCATTTTCAAGCATTTTAGATCGTTAAAATCGTTCAAATAGACGCAATAAAATAAAACGAATAATAAAAATTTCGTCGTTTTTATGCTGTTTTACGCGTTAAAACGCGATTAAGCACAAAACGTGCTGTTTTTGCTAAAATAAGCATTTTCAAGCATTTTAGATCGTTGGAAATCGTTCAAATAGACGCAATATTAATAAAACGAATAATAAAAAATTTCGTCGTTTTATGCTGTTTTACGCGTTAAACGCAGATTAAAGCTCAAAACGTGCTGTTTTGCGCGCACAAAATAAGCATTTTCAAGCATTTTTAGATCGTTGAAATCGTTCAAATAGAAGCAATATTAATAAAAACAAATAATACCAAAAATTTATCGTTTTTATGCTGTTTACGAGTTAAAACGCAGATTAAAAGCTCAAAACGTGCTGTTTTTTGTTAAAATAAAGCATTTCAAGCATTTTAGATCGTTGGAAATCGTTTCCAGAAGAAGCAATATTAATAAAAACAGATAATAAAATTCGTCGTTTTTATGCTGTTTTACGCGTTAAAACGCAGATTAAAGCTCAAAACTTGATGCTGTTTTGCTAAAATAAGCATTTTCAAGCATTTTAGATCGTTGAAATCGTTCAAATAGACGCAAAAAAAATAAAAACGAATAAAAAAAATTTCGTCTTTTTTATGCTATTTTGCGTTAAAACGCAAAATAAAGCAAAAAAAGGGTGCTGTTTTGTTTTAAAATAAGCTTTTTTCAAGCTTTTTTAGATCGTTGAAATCGTTCAAATAGACGCAATAAAAAAAAAAACGAAAAAAAAAAAATTTCGTCTTTTTTTATCCCTTTTTACGCGTTAAAACGCAGAATAAAACTAAAAAATGTGCTTTTTTGCTAAAATAAGCATTTTAAAAGTATTTTAGATCGTTAAATCTTTTCAAATGGGCCCCAATATTAATAAAAACGAATAATAAAATTCGCCCGTTTTTATGCTTTTTTTACGGGGAAAAACGCAGATTAAAAGCTCAAAACGTGCTGTTTTGCTAAAATAAGCTTTTTCAAGCTTTTTAGATCGTTGAAAATAGTTCAAATAGACGCAATAAAAATAAAAACGGAATAATAAAAATTTCGTCTTTTTTTGGGCTTTTTACGCGTTAAAACGCAAAAATAAAGCACAAAAGGGTTGCTGTTTTGCTAAAAAAAAGCTTTTTCCCAAGCATTTTAAAACCCGTTGAAATCGTTCAAATAGACGCAATAAAAAAAAAACAAATAATAAAAAAAAATTTCGTCTTTTTTTATGCTTTTTTTACGCTTTAAAAACCCAGAAAAAAACTAAAACGTGCTGTTTTGTTTTAAAATAAAGCTTTTTTTCAAGCATTTTAGATCGTTGAAACCCCGTTCAAATAGACGCAATATTAAAAAAAAAATCGTCTTTTTTATGCTTTTTTTCGCGTTAAAACGGGGTAAAAGTTTCAAAAGGGTGCCGTTTTCCCAAAAAAAAAACATTTTCAAAGCTTTTTGGGTCGTTGAAATCTTTCCCTGACGCAATTTAATAAAAAAAAAAATAATAAAAATTCGTCGTTTTTATGCTGTTTTCGCTTTAAAAACGCAGATTAAAAGCTCAAAACGGGGCTTTTTTGCTAATATAAGCTTTTCATGCATTTTGGGTCGTTGAAATCTTTTAAAAGGGGGAAGCAATAAATAAAAACGAATAAAAAAAAATTTCGTCGTTTTTGCTTTTTAGGGTTAAAACGCAGTTTAAAAACTAAAAACTTGCTGTTTTGCTAAAAAAAAGCATTTTAAACTTTTTTTAGATCTTTGGGGAAAATCGTTCAAATAGGAAAAGCCAATTTTTAAAAAAACGAATAATAAAAAAAATTTTTCTTTTTTTTTTGTTTTTAACCTTTTAAAACCAGTTTAAAAAACTCAAAACTTGCTTTTTGCTAAAAAAAACATTTTCAAGCTTTTTTAGATCGTTGAAATCTTTTCAAATGGACGAAATTTTAAAAAACGAATAATAAAAATTTCGTCGTTTTTTATTTTGTTTTACGCGTTAAAACGCAGATTAAAACTCAAAACGTGTTTTGTTTTGCTAAAATAAAATTTTCAAGCATTTTAGATCTTTGGGAAATCGTTCAAATAGACGCAATATTAAAAAAAAACAAATTTAAAAAATTCGTCGTTTTTATGCTGTTTTACGCGTTAAAAACGCGATTAAAGCTCAAAACGTGCTGTTTTGCAAATAAAAAATTTTTTTTCATGCATTTTTAGATCTTTGGGGAAATCTTTCCCAAATGAAGCAATATTAATAAAAAGAAAATAAAAATTCGTCTTTTTTTTATGCTGTTTACGCTTTAAAAACGCAGATTAAAAGCTCAAAACGTGCTGTTTTGCTAAAAAACTTTTTTCAAGCATTTTTAAAATCTTTTGCAATCTTTCCCAAATGGACGCAATATTAATAAAAAACGAATAATAAAAATTTCGTCTTTTTTATGCTGTTTTCGCGTTAAAACCCCAGTTTAAAAGCTCAAAACGTGCTGTTTTGCTAAAATAAGCCTTTTCAAGCATTTTAGATCGTTGAAATCGTTCAAATAGAAGAATATTAATAAAAACGAATAATAAAAAATTCGTCGTTTTATGCTGTTTTACGCGTTAAAACGCAGATTAAAACTCAAAACGTGCTGTTTTGCTAAAATAAGCATTTTCAAGCATTTTAGATCGTTGAAATCGTTCAAATAGACGCAATATTAAAAAAACGAATAATAAAAATTCGTCGTTTTTATGCTGTTTTACGCGTTAAAACGCAGATCAAAGCTCAAAACGTGCTGTTTTGCTAAAATAAGCATTTTCAAGCATTTTAGATCGTTGAAATCGTTCAAAAGACGCAATAAAAATAAAAACGAATAATAAAAATTTCGTCGTTTTTATGCTTTTTACGCGTTAAAACGCAGAATAAAGACACAAAACGTGCTGTTTTGCTAAATAAGCATTTTCAAGCATTTTAGATCGTTGAAATCGTTCAAATAGACGCAATATAATAAAAACGAATAATAAAAATTTCGTCGTTTTATGCTGTTTTACGCGTTAAAACGCAGAATAAAAGCTCAAACGTGCTGTTTTGCTAAAATAAGCATTTTCAAGCATTTTAGATCGTTGAAATACGTTCAAATAGACGAAATATTAAATAAAAAATTCGTCGTTTTATGCTGTTTTACGCGTTAAAACGCAGATTAAAGCTCAAAACGTGCTGTTTTGCTAAAATAAGCATTTTCAAGCATTTTAGATCGTTGAAATCGTTCAAATAGACGCAATATTAATAAAAACGAATAATAAAAATTTCGTCGTTTTTATGCTGTTTTACGCGTTAAAACGCAGATTAAAAGCTCAAAACGTGCTGTTTTGTTAAAATAAGCATTTTCAAGCATTTTAGATCGTTGAAATCGTTCAAATAGAAGCATATAATAAAAAACGAATAATAAAAAAATCGCTTGTTATGCTCTTTACGCGTTAAAACGCAGATTAAACTAAAACGTGCTGTTTTGCTAAAATAAGCATTTTCAAGCATTTTAGATCGTTGAAATCGCCTCAAATAGACGCAATAGTAATAAAAACGAATAATAAAATTTCGTCGTTTTTATGCTGTTTTACGCGTTAAAACGCAGAACAAAGCTCAAAACGTGCCGTTTTGCTAAAATAAGCATTTTCAAGCATTTTAGATCGTTGAAATCGTTCAAATAGACGCAATAAAAATAAAACGAATAATAAAAATTTCGTCGTTTTATGCTGTTTACGCGTTAAAACGCAGAATAAAGCTCAAAACGTGCTGTTTTGCTAAAATAAGCATTTTCGCTATTTTAGATCGTTGAAATCGTTCAAATAGACGCAATATTAATAAAAACGAATAATAAAATTTCGTCGTTTTTATGCTGTTTTACGCGTTAAAACGCGATTAAAGCTCAAAACGTGCTGTTTTGCTAAAATAGCATTTTCAAGCATTTTAGATCGCTGAAACGTTCAAATAGAAGTATATTAATAAAAACGAATAATAAAATTTCGTCCGTCGTTTATGTGTTTACGCGTTAAAACGCAAATTAAAAGCTCAAAACGTGCTGTTTTGCTAAAATAAGCATTTTCAAGCATTTTAGATCGTTGAAATCGTTTAAATAGAAGCAATATTAATAAAAACGAATATAAAAATTCGTCATTGTTATGCTCTTTTACGCGTTAAAACGCAGATTAAAGCTCTAAACGTGCTGTTTGCTAAAATAAGCATTTTCAAGCATTTTAGATCGTTGAAATCGCTCAAATAGACGCAATAGTAATAAAAACGAATAATAAAAATTTCGTCGTTTTATGCTGTTTTACGCGTTAAAACGCAGATTAAAGCTCAAAACGTGCTGCTTTGCTAAAATAAGTATTTTCAGCATTTTAGATCGTTGAAAATCGTTCAACAGACGCAATATTAATAAAAAACGAATAAAAAATTTCTGCCGTTTTATGCTGTTTACGCGTTAAAACGCAGATTAAAGCTCAAAACGTGCTGTTTTGCTAAAATAAGCATTTTTCGCATTTTAGATCGTTGAAATCGTTCAACAGACGTTAACAAAAAAAAAAACGTGAATAATAAAAATTTCTTCGTTTTGTGCTGTTTTACGCGTTAAACGCGGTGAATGTTTCAAAACGCGCGTTTTGCTAAAATAAGCATTTTCGCTATTTTAGACGTTGAAATCGTTCCTCAACAGACGCAATATTACCAAAACGAATAATGTACCCCGTCGTTTTATGCTGTTTTACGCGTTAAAACGCAGGATTAAGCTCAAAATCGCGCTGTTTTAAGGCGTTAATATAAGCATTTTCAAGCATTTTTAGATCGTTGAAATCGTTCAAATAGAAGAATATTAATAAAAACGAATAATAAAAATTCGTCGTTTTATAAAGTACGCGTTAAAACGCAGATTAAAAGCTCAAAACGTGTGCTGTTTTGCTAAAATAAGCATTTCAAGCATTTTATCTGAATCGTTTAAATAGAAGCCATTATTACTTCAAAACGAATAATAAAAAATCGTCATTGTTATGTTCTTTTACGCTGCTAAAACGCAGATTAAAGCTCAAAACGTGCTGTTTTGCTAAAATAAGCATTTCGCTATTTTGTAGATCGCTGAAAACGCCCTCAAATAGACGTGCAATATTAATAAAAAACGAATAATAAAAATTTCGTCGTTTTATGTTTTACGCGTTAAACGCAGAATAAAGCCTCAAAACGTGCGCCGCCTTTGCTAAAATGGGCATTTTCAAGCATCGCAGGACGTTGAAATCGTTCAAATAGAAGTAATATTATAAAAACGAATAATAAAAAAATTCGTCGTTTTATGCGCTGTTTTACGCGTTAAAACGAAGATTAAAGCTCAAACGTGCTGTTTTGCTAAAATAAGCATTTTCAAGCATTTAGGATCGTTGAAATCGTTCAAATAGACGCAATATTAATAAAAACGAATAATAAAAATTCGGATTGCTTTTGCTGCCTTTACGAGTTGGGGTGATTAAAAGCCTTCCAAAACGTGCCGTTTGTTAAAATAAGCATTTTCAAGCATTTTAGATCGTTAAAATTTAAAAAAAAAAAAAAAAAAAAATTTTTTTTTTTTTTTTTTTTTGGGGGGGAAAAAAAAATTTTTTTTAAAAAATTTTTTTTGGGTTTTAAATCTTTTTTCCCCCAAAAAAAAAAAAAAAAAAATTTTTTTTTTTTTAAAAATTTTGGGAAAAAAAAAAAAAAGGGGGGTTTTTAAAAAAAAAATTTTTTTTTAAAAAAAATAAAAAAAAAAAAAATTTTTTTTTTTTTTGGGTTAAAACCCCAAAAATTTTTGCTTTTTAAAAAAAAATTTTTTAAATTTTTTAAATGGTTTTTTTAAAAAAAAAAATTAAAAAAGGGAAAAAATTTTTTTTTTTTTTTTTTAAAAAAAAAAATTTTTTAAAATTTTTTAAAAATTTTTTCCAAAAAAAAATTTTTAAAAGGTTTAAAAAAAAAAAAAAAAAAATTTTTTTTTGGGTTTTTTTTCCCCTTTTAAAAAAAAAGGGGTTTTAAAATTTTTTTTTAAAAAGGAAAAGGGTTTTTTTTAAAAAAATTTTTAAAAAAAAGGGAAAAAAAAAAAAAACCGTTTAATTTTTTCCCGAAAAAAAATTTTTAAAAAAAAAATTTTTAAAAAAGGGGTTTTTGCAAAAACTTTTTTTTTAAAAAAAAAAAAAAAAAAAAAAATTTAAAATTTTTTTTTGGTTTTTTTTAAACCTTAAAAAGGGGTTTTTAAAAAACGGTGTTTTGCTAAAATAAGATTTTAAAGCATTTTAGATCGTTAAATCGTTCAAATAGAAAATTTAAAAAGGTAAAAAAAATTTCGTCTTTTTTATGTGTTTTAAGCTTTAAAAAACGAAATTAAAGCCAAAAACTGCTGTTTTGAAAAAATAAGTTTTTCAAGCTTTTTTAGATCGTTGAAATCGTTCAAAAATGCAAAAAAAATAAAAACGAAATAATAAAAATTTGTCGTTTTATGCTTTTTTACGCTTTAAAAACGAAATAAAGCTCAAAACGGCTGTTTTGCTAAAAAAAGCATTTTAGATCGTTGAAATCGTTCAAATAGACCCCTATTAAAAAAAACGAATAAAAAAAAAATTTCGTCGTTTTAATGCTTTTTTTACGCGTTAAAACGCAGTTTAAAAACTCAAAACGGCTGTTTTGTGAAATAAGCATTTTCAAGCATTTTAGATCGTAGAAATCGTTAAAATAGACGAAAAATAAAAACGAATAAAAAAATTGTCGTTTTATGTGTTTTACGCGTTGAAACGCGTTAAAGCTAAAAACGTGCTGTTTTGCTAAAAAAAGTTTTTCAAGCATTTTAGATCGTTGAAATCGTTCAAATAAAAAAATAAAAAAAAAACGAATAAAAAAAAATTTATCGTTTTTATGCTGTTTTACGAGTTAAAACGCAGATTAAAGCTAAAAAAGGGCTGTTTTGTTAAATAAGCATTTTCAAGCATTTTGGGATTGTTGAAACGTTCAAATAGAAGCAATATTAATAAAAACAATAAAAAAAAATTGTCGTTTTATGCTGTTTTACGCGTTAAACGCAGATTAAATCAAAACGTGCTGTTTTGCTAAAATTACTTTTCGCATTTTAGACGTTGAAATCGTTCAAATAGAAAAAATTTTAAAAAAAAAACGAATAAAAAAAATTGTCGTTTTATCTTTTTTTACGAGTTAAACGCAGATTAAAGCTAAAAAGGGCTGTTTTGTTAAAATAACATTTTCAAGCATTTTAGATCGTTGAAATCATTCAAATAGAAGCAATATTAATAAAACAATAATAAAAATTTCGTCGTTTTATGCTGTTTTACGCGTTAAAAACGCAGATTGAACTCAAAACGTGCTGTTTTGTAAAATAAGCATTTTCAACATTTTAGATCGTTGAAATCGTGTAAATAGAAGCTAAATTAATAAAAACGAATAATAAAAATTTCGTCGTTTATGCTGTTTTACGCGTTAAAACGCAGAATAAGCTCAAACGTGCTGTTTTTGCTAAAATAAGCATTTTCAAGCATTTTAGATCGTTGAAATCGTTCAAATTAGAGCAATATTAATAAAAACGAATAATAAAAAATTTCGTTTTATGAGTTTTACGCGTTAAACGCAGATTGTAACTAAAACGTGCTGTTTATGCTAAAATAAGCATTTTCAAAGCATTTTAGATCGTTGAAATCGTTCAAATAGACGCAATATTAATAAAAACGAATAATAAAAATTCGTCGTTTTTATGCTGTTTTACGCGTTAAAACGCGAATTAAAGCTCAAAACGTGCTGTTTTGCTAAAAAATAAGCATTTTCAAGCATTTTAGATCGTTGAAATCGTTCAAATAGAAGCAATAATAATAAAACGAATAATAAAAATTTCGTCGTTTTTATGATGTTTTACGCGTTAAAACGCAGATTAAAGCTCAAACGTGCTGTTTTGCTAAAATAAGCATTTTCAAAGCATTTTAGATCGTTGAAATCGTTCAAATAGACGCAATATTAATAAAAACAAATAATAAAAATTTCGTCGTTTTATGCTGTTTTACGCGTTAAAACGCTGATTAAAAGCTCAAAACGTGCTGTTTTGCTATAATAAAGCATTTTCAAGTTTTTTAGATCGTTGAAATCGTTCAAATAGAGCAATATTAATAAAAACGAATAATAAAAATTCGTCGTTTTATGTGTTTTACGCGTTAAAACGCAGATTAAACTCAAAACGTGCTGTTTTGCTAAAATAAGCATTTTCAAGCATTTTACATCGTTGAAATCGTTCAAATAGAATCAATATTAATAAAAACGAATAATAAAAATTCGTCGTTTTATGCTGTTTTACGCGTTAAAACGCAGATTAAAAGCTCAAAACGTGCTGTTTTGCTAAAATAAGCATTTTCAAGCATTTTAGATCGTTGAAATCGTTCAAATAGAAGCAATATTAATAAAAGGAATAATAAAATCTTCGTCGTTTTTATGCTGTTTTACGCGTTAAAACGCAGATTAAAAGCTCAAAACGTGCTGTTTTGCTAAAATAAGCATTTTCAAGCATTTTAGATCGTTGAAATGTTCAAATAGGCAATATTAATAAAAACGAATAAAAAAAAATTTCTCGTTTTTATGCTGTTTTGCGTTAAAACGCAGTTTTAAAAAAGGCTGTTTTGCTAAAATAAGCATTTTCAAGCATTTTAGATCGTTGAAATCGTTAAATAGAAATATTAATAAAAACGAATAAAAAAAAACCCTTTTTTTTACTTTTTGCGTTAAAACGAAATTTAAAACTAAAAACGTGCTTTTTTGCTAAAATAAGCTTTTTCAAGCTTTTTAGATCGTTGAAATCGTTAAATAAAAGCAATAAAAAAAAACAAAAAAAAAAAAATTCGTTTTTTTTTTTCGTTAAAAAGGAAAAAAAACGTGTTTTTGTTTAAAAAAGTTTTTAAGCATTTTAACTTAAATTTTTTTAAAAAGAAATTTAATAAAAACGTTAAAAAATTTCGTTTTTTTTTTTATTAAAACCCAGTTTAAAAAAAACGTTTTTTTTTGTTTAAAAAAAGTTTTTAAGCTTTTTAGACTTAAAACGTTTTAGAAAAATTTAAAAAAAAAAAAAAAAATTTCTTTTTTTTTTAGCTTTTATTAAACCGATTAATAAAATTTTTTTTTTGTTTTAAAAAAACATTTTAAAACAAAATTTTAACCAAATTTAAAAAAAAAAAAAAAAAATTTTCCCTTTTAAAGCTTTTTATAAAACGAAAAAACCCCTGCTTTTTTTTTCCC
>NW_027046822.1:0-20303 GCF_025399875.1 Dalotia coriaria | reverse complement strand
CGTTGAAATCGTTTAAAAATAGAAGCAATATTAAAAAAACGAATAAAAAAAATTTCCGTCATTTTATGCTGTTTTACGCTTTAAAAAAACGCAGATTAAAACCCTTAAAAAACTTTGCTGTTTTGCTAAAATAAGCATTTTCAAGCATTTTGATCTTTAAAAACCCGTTCAAATAGAATTTAAAATATTAAAAAAAAAACGAATAATAAAAATTCGTCTTTTTTATCCCCTTTTTTACGCTTTAAAAAACGCAGATTGGCTCAAAACGTGCTGTTTTGCTGCTAAAATAAGTTTTCCAAGCTTTTTTAGATCGTTGAAATTTTCCCCAAAGAAGCAAAAATTTTTTTGGAAAAAAAACGAATAAAAAAAAATTCGTCGGTTTTGGGGCTGTTTTACGCTTAAAACGCAGATTAAAGCTAAAAAACGTGCTTTTGTTTAAAATAAGCATTTTCCCCTTTTTTAGATCGTTGGAAACCTTTCCCCAAAAGAAAATATTAATAAAACGAATAAGGGAAAACCCCCGTCTTTTTTATGGTTTTACGCGTTAAAACGCAGATTAAAAGCTAAAAACGGGGCTGTTTTGGTAAAAAATAAAGCATTTTGTTTTTTCGTTGAAATCTTTCCCAAAAAAGAACCCCTAAAAAAAAAACGAATAATAAAAATTCGTCGTTTTGCTTTTTTAGCTTTAAAAAACGCAGATTAAAGCTCAAAACGTGCTGTTTTCTAAAATGCTTTTTCAAGCTTTTTTGGATCTTTTTGAAATCGTTCAAATAGACGAAAATTTTAAAAAAATCGAATAAAAAAAATTTCCCCTGCCTTTTTAAAGTTTTTACGCTTAAAAACGCAGATTGCTCAAAACGTGCTGTTTTGCTAAAATAAGCTTTTTCCCGCATTATAGATCGTTAAAATTGTTAAAAATTGAAGCAATTTTAAAAAAAAAAAACGAATAATAAAAATTCGTCTTTTGGGCGGTTTTACGCGTTAAAACGCAGATTAAAGCCCCAAACGGCTTTTTTCAAAAAAATTTAACTTTTCAAGCATTTTGAATCGTTGGAAACCGTTCAAAAAAGACGCAATAAAAAATAAAAACGAATAAAAAAAATTTAGTCTTTTTTATGCTGTTTTCCCGCTTTAAAAAACGCAGAATAAAAGCTAAAAAACGTGCTGTTTTCAAAAAAAAAGCATTTTCAAGTTTTTTTGGATCGTTAAACCGTTCAAATAGACGCAATATTAGAAAAAACCCAAAAAAATTAAAAATTTTCCTTTTTTCTTTTTGTTGTTTTACGCGTAAAAAACGCAGTTTAAAAAGCTAAAAAACGTGCTGTTTTGCCAAGCATTTTCCCCATTTTAGATCGTTGAAACGTTCAAAAAAACCCAAAAAAAAAAACGAATAATTAAATTCGTTTTTTATGTGTTTTCGCGTTAAACCCATAAAAAAACCCCCAAAACGTGTTGTTTTCCCGTACCCCCAAGATCGTTTGAAATCGTTCAAATGGGAAGCAATATTAATAAAAACGAATAATAAAAAATACGCCGATTTTATGTTTTTTCCCGTTTTTAAACCCGAAAAGCTAAAAACGTGCTGTTTTGCTAAAATAAGATTTTCAAGCATTTTATATCTTTGGGAAATCGTTCAAATAGACGCAAATTAAAAAAAAACGAATAATAAAAAATTTTCGTCGTTTTAAGCTGTTTTACGCGTTAAAACGCAGTTTAAAAACCCAAAAAGGGCGTTTTGAAAAAAAAGTATTTTCCCCTTTTTTGATCGTTGAAACGTTCAAATAGAAGTAATATTAAAAAAAACGAATAAAAAAAAAATTCCTGTTTTTATGTTTTTTTAAAGCGTTAAAACGCAGATTAAAAGCTCAAAACGTGCGGGGTTTTCAAAAATACGCATTTTCATGCTTTTTGATCTTTTTGAAACCGTTCGAATAGAAGCAATATTAAAAAAAACGAATAAAAAAAAAATTCTCCTTTTAAAAAGCGTTTTACGCTTTAAAAAACGCAGATTAAACCCTTTAAAAAAGGGTTGTTTTGCTAAAAAAAAGCTTTTTCCCCATTTTGGATCGTTGAAATTCTTCAAATGGGGACGAAATTAATAAAAACGAATAATAAAAATTTCGTCTTTTTTATGTTGTTTTACGCGTTAAAACCCCGTTTAAAAAGCCTCAAAAAGGGCCGTTTTGCAAAAAATAAGATTTTTCCCAAAAGCATTTTAAATCGTTGAAATCGTTCAAATAGACGCAATTTTAAATTAAAAAAAAACGAATAAAAAAAAATTCGTCGGTTTTATGTTGTTTTACGCGAAAAAACCAGTTTAAAAACCCTTAAAAAACGTGCTGTTTTGAAAAATAAGCTTTTTCGGGCATTTTGGTTTGGGGAAAACGTTCAAATAAAGCTATTAATAAAACGAATAAAAAAAGGGTCGTTTTATACTGTTTTTCGCAAAAAGGGCAGTTTTGGCTAAAAACGTGCTGTTTTGCTAAAATAAGCTTTTTTCAAGCTTTTTAGATCTTTAAAAACCGTTCAAATAGAAGCAAATTTAAAAAAAACGAATAATAAAAATTGCCGTTTTATGTTGTTTTACGCGTTAAAACGCAGATTAAAGCTAAAAAGTGTTGTTTTGTTTAAAATAAGCATTTTCAAGCATTTTAGGATCGTTGAAATCGTTCAAAAGAGCTTTATTAAAAAAAAGGGAAAAAAAAAAATTTCGTCGTTTTTGTTGTTTTACGCTTTAAAAAAACGCAGATTAAAGCTAAAAAGGGTTTGTTTTGAAAAATTTAAGTTTTTTTCAAGCATTTTAAATCGTTGAAATGTTCAAATAAAAAGCAATATTAAAAAAAACGAATAAAAAAAAAATTCGTCGTTTTATGTTTTTCCTTAAAACGGGGGCCTAAAAAACGTGCGTTTTTGCAAAAATAAGCTTTTTCGTTTTGATCGTTAAAACCGTTCAAATAGACGCAAAAAAAAATAAAAACGAATAAAAAAAAATTTCGTCTTTTTTATGTTGTTTTAGGGTTAAAAAAACCCCGGAATAAAAGCTAAAAAACGTGCTGTTTTGCTAAAATAAGCATTTTCCCCTTTTTTGGATCGTTGAAATCGTTCAAATAGAGGGCAATATTAAAAAAAAACGAATAAAAAAAAATTTTCGTTTTATGCTGTTTTACGCGAAAAACGCAGTTTAAAAAGCTCAAAATTCCGCGTTTTGCAAAAGTTTTCCAAGCATTTTAGACGTTGAAATCGTTCAAATAAAAGGGCCTTTAATAAAAAAAAAAATTTAAAAAAAAAATTCGTCGTTTTATGTTGGGGTTTTACGCTTTAAAAACCGCAGATTCCCCAAAAAACGTCCCGTTTTGAAAACCAAGATTTTTAAAGCATTTTTAGATCGTTAAAACCGTTCAAAAGAAGAAAAATATTAATAAAAACGAATTTTAAAAAAATTTCGTCGTTTTATGCTGTTTTACGTTTTTCCGTTTAAAAAGTTTTCAAAACGGCTGTTTTGCTAAAATAAGATTTTCGCATTTTAGATCAACCCGAAATCGTTCAAAAGAAGCAATATTAAAAAAAAAACGAATAAAAAAAAAAATTTGTTTTTATTTTTTTTTCGCGTTAAAACGAGTTTAAAAAGCTCAAAACGTGCTTTTTTCCCAAAATAAGCATTTTAAAAGCATTTTAGATCGTTAAAAACCGTTCAAATAGAAGCAATTTTAAAATAAAAAACAATAAAAAATTCGTCGTTTTATGTTGTTTTACGCTTTAAAAACGCAGTTTAAAAACCCCAAAAACGTGCTGTTTTCCCTAAAATAAGCATTTTCAAAGTTTTTGATCGTTGAAATCGTTCAAATAGACGAAAATATTAATAAAAACGAATAATAAAAATTTCGTCTTTTTTAAAAGGTTTTAGGTTAAAAAACGCGTTTAAAAAGTTCCAAAACGTGCTTTTTTGCTAAAATGTTTTTTCCCCTTTTTAAACCCCGTTGAAATCGTTCAAATAGGAAATATTAATAAAAACGAATAATAAAAATTCGTCTTTTTTATGTTTTTTTACGCTTTAAAAAGCAGTTTAAAAGTCAAAACGTGCGGGTTTTTGCTAAAATAAGCTTTTTTCAAGCATTTTAGATGGGTTGAAATCGTTAAAATAGAGGGCAAAAAAAAAAAAAAAACGAATAAAAAAAAATTTCGTCTTTTTTATCCCCGGTTTTACGCTTAAAACGCAGAATAAAGCTAAAAAACGTGCTTTTTTCCCCCAAAAAACTTTTCAAGCATTTGATCGCGGGAAAGTTCAAATACGCAAAAATTAATAAAACGAATAAAAAATTTTCGTTTTTTTTATGCTTTTTTACGCTTTTTCGCGATTGCTAAAAATTTCGTTTTTTTGGCAAAATTTTTAAAAGCTTTTTGGGGGATCGCTGAAATCGTTTCAAATAGAAGCAATATTAATAAAAACGAAAATAAAAATTCGTCGTTTTATGCTTTTTTACGCTTTAAAAAACGCAGTTTAAAAAAGCTCAAAACGTGCTGTTTTGCTAAAATGCATTTTCAAGCATTTTAGATCGTTGAAATCGTTCAAATAGAAGCAATATTAAAAAAAAAACGAATATTGCAAAACCCCCTGTCGTTTTATGCCCGTTTTACGCTTAAAACGAAACAAAAGCTCAAAACGTGCTGTTTTGCTAAAATAAGCATTTTCGCTTTTTTATCTTTGGGGAAGCCCAAATAGAAGAAATAATAAAAAACGAATAAAAAAAATTCGTTTTTCCCTTGTTTTCGCTTTAAAAACGCGGGATTAAAGCTAAAAAGGGCTGTTTTTGCTAAAATAAGCATTTTCAAGCATTTTAGACGTTGAAATCGTTAAAATAGAGCAATATTAAAAAAAACGAATAAAAAAAAATTTCGTCGTTTTATGGGGTTTTTCGCGTTAAAAACGCAGATTAAAGTCAAAAGTGCTGTTTTGCTAAAATAAGCATTTTCAAGCTTTTTGGGCCCCTTTAAACGTTCAAATAAGCTAAAAAAAAAAAAACGAAAAATAAATTTTTTGTCTTTTTTGTGTTTTACGCGAAAAACGCAGAAAAAAAGCTCAAAAACGGCTGTTTTGCTAAAATAAGCATTTTCAAGCATTTTGATCGTTGAAATCGTTCAAATAGACCCCAAAATTTAATAAAACGAATAAAAAAAATTTCGTCGTTTTATGTTGTTTTAGGGTTAAAACGCAGTTTAAAAGGGCCTAAAACGTGTTGTTTTGCCAAAATAAGCTTTTTCCCCATTTTGGGATCGTTGAAATCGTTCAAATAGAAGCAAATTAAAAAAAACAATTAAAAATTTCGTCGTTTTTCCCGTTTTACGCTTTAAAAACGCAGATTAAAGCTAAAAATGCTGTTTTTGAAAATAAGCATTTTCAAGATTTTGTTTCGTTGAAATCGTTCAAATAGACGAATATTAATAAAAAGGGGTTACAAATTTGTTTTTTTTATGTTTTTTTACGCTTAAAACGCTGTTTAAAAAGCTCAAAAGGGTGCTGTTTTGCTAAAATAAGATTTTCAAGCTTTTTAGATCGTTGAAATCGTTAAAATAGACGCAAAAAATTAAAAAACGAATAAAAAAAAATTCGTTTTTTTTGGCGGGTTTTTTACCGTTAAAACCGCGGGATTAAAGCCCCAAAACGGGCTTTTTTTTAAAAGGGAATTTTTCGCATTTGGATCGTTTGAAATCGTTCAAAATAGACGGCAATATTAATAAAAACGAAAAATAAAAATTCGTCGTTTTATCCCGTTTTACGCGAAAAAAGGGAGTTTAAAAAGCTCAAAACGCTTTTTTGGGTTAAAAAAAAGCATTTTCAAGCATTTTGGGATCGTTGAAATCGTTCAAAAAAAGAATATTAATAAAAACAAATAAAAAAATTTCGTTTTTGTTTTTTCCCCCACGCTTTAAAAACGCAGTTTAAAACCAAAACGGCTGTTTTGCTAAAATAAGCATTTTCAAGAAAGATCGTTGAAATCGTTTCAAATAAAAATATTAATAAAAACGAAAAAATAAAACATTTCGTCGTTTTAAAGTTTTTTCGCTTTAAAAAAGGGCAGTTTAAAAAGCTAAAAAACGTGCTGTTTTTAAATTGCATTTTCAACCATTTTGGACGGGAAATCGTTCAAATAGAAGCTATTAATAAAAACGAATAATAAAAAACGTCGTTTTATCCCTTTTTTACGCGTTAAAACGCAGATTAAAGCTAAAAAGGCTTTTTTTGTTTAAAATAAGCTTTTTCCCAATTTTTAGATCGTTGAAATCGTTCAAATAGAAGCAATATTAATAAAAACAAAAAATTTTGTTTTAAGCTGTTTTACGCGAAAACCGCAGTTTAAAAACCCTTCAAAACGTCCCGTTTTGCTAAAATAAGCTTTTTTAAAGGCTTTTTTAGATGGGATGAAATCGTTCAAAAGACCCCAATATTAAAAAAAAACGAATAAAAAAAAATTTCGTCGTTTTTATGTTTGTTTTACGCGTTAAAACGCAGAAAAAGCTAAAAACGTGCTGTTTTGCTAAAAAAAAGCATTTTAAAGCTTTTTGGATCGTTGAAATCGTTCAAATAGAAGCAATATTAAAAAAAAACAAATTTTAAAAAACCCGTCGTTTTATGCTGTTTTACGCGTTAAAACGCAGAAAAAGCTAAAAAAGGG
This sequence comes from Dalotia coriaria, assembly GCF_025399875.1. Lineage (NCBI taxonomy): Eukaryota > Metazoa > Arthropoda > Insecta > Coleoptera > Staphylinidae > Dalotia > Dalotia coriaria. The sequence continues at coordinate 13,632 of NW_027046822.1, read as the reverse complement.
CTGTTTTGCTAAAAAAGCATTTTCAAGCTTTTTTGGATCGCGGGAAATCGTTCAAATAGACGCAATAAAAAAAAAAAAACGAATAAAAAAAAATTTCGTCTTTTTTATCCCTTTTTTCCAAAACGGGGCATCAAACCCTTCAAAACGTGTTTTTTTTAAAAAATGGGCATTTTCAAGCTTTTTTCCCGTTAAAAATCGTTCAAATAGACCCCAATATTAAAAAAAAAACAATAAAAAAAAATTTCGGGGTTTTTAAATGCTTTTTTACCGGAAACGAAATTGCCAAAACGTGCTGTTTTTGCAAAAATAAGCCCCTTTTTTCCCATTTTGGGATCGTTAAAATCGTTCAAAAGGCAAATTTTAAAAAAAAAAAACGAATAATAAAAAATCGTCGTTTTATGTTGTTTACGCGTTAAAACGCGGTGATTGGCTCAAAACGTCCCGTTTTGCTAAAATAAGCATTTTCGAAATTTTAGATCGGGGAAATCGTTAAAAATAGACGAAAATTTTAATAAAAACGAATAAAAGAAAAACCCCTGTTTTACCGGGGTTAAAACGCAGTTTAAAAAGCCCCAAAACGTGCTGTTTTGCTAAAAAAAAGGGGTTTTTAAACATTTTAGATCGTTGAAATCGTTCAAATAGACGAAAATATTAAAAAAAAACGAATAAAAAAATTTCGTCGTTTTATGCTGTTTACGCTTTAAAAAACGCAGTTTAAAAACCCTCAAAAACGTGCTGTTTTGCTAAAAAGCTTTTTTCAAGCTTTTTAGATCGTTGAAATCGTTCAAATAGAGGGCCAATAAAAAAAAAAAAAAACGAATAAAAAAAATTTTCCCCGTCGTTTTTGGTTTTACGCTTTAAAAACGCAGATTAAAAGCTAAAAACGTGCTGTTTTGCTAAAATAAGCATTTTCAAGCATTTGATCGTTAAAATTTGCCCCAAATAGACGCAATAAAAAAAAAACGAATAATAAAAATTTCGTCGTTTTATCCCGTTTTACGCTTTAAAAAGGGGCGAATAAAGCTCAAAACGTGCTGTTTTGCAAAAATTAAGCTTTTTTCCGGCATTTTAGATCGTTAAACCCCGTTCAAAAGAGGGAAATTATTAAAAAAACGAAAAATTTAAAAAATTTCGTCGTTTTATGTTGTTTTACGCGTTGAAACGCAGATTAAAGCCCCAAAACGGCTGTTTTGTTTAAAATAAGCACTTTCGCGAGATCGGGGAAATTTGTTCAAATAGAAGAAATTTTTTAAAAAAACGAATAAAAAAAAATCGTCGTTTTATGTTTTTTTTAGGGTTAAAAAACGGGGTTTTAAAAAGCCCCAAAAACGGCTGTTTGCAAAAAAGCTTTTTTCCCCATTTTAGATCGGGGAAACCCGTTCAAAAGACGCAAAAATTAAAAAACGAAAAAAAAAATTTCCTTTTTTCCCGCGCAAAACCTTTTAAAAGCCCGTTGCCGGCAAAAGGGGGTTTTCCTCCTTTTGATCGTTGAAATCGTTCAAATAGAGGGCAATATTAATAAAAACGAATAAAAAAAATTTCGTCTTTTTTATGTTGTTCTACGCTTTAAAAAACGCAGTTTAAAAACCCTCAAAACGTGTTGTTTCGCTAAAAAAAAACTTTTTTCGGCTTTTTTGGATCTTTTAAACGTTAAAATAGAAAAAATTTTAAATTTAAAAACGAAAAAAAAATTTCGTCCCCCTTTTATGTTGTTTTACGAAAACCCGGGGGGCCAAAAACCCCAAAGCGTTTTCGTTTTAAAAAGCATTTTCGAATTTTGACCGTTAAATTTTCCAAAAGATTTTAAAAAAACAATTAAAAAAATTTCGCCCCTTTTTTAAAAGGTTTTACGCTTTAAAAAACGCGGGATTAAAAGCCCCAAAACGCTTTTTTGCAAAAATAAGATTTTAAAACCATTTTAGACCGAAAAACCGTTCAAATAAAGGAAATATTGATAAAAACGAATAATGTAATTCGTCGTTTTATGCTGCCTTACCGCGTTAAAACGCGATTGCGCCCAAAACGCTGTTTTGCCGCTACGCCAATGGACGCTTAAAATCGTCTCAAATAGAAGTTGCAACATTAATAAAACAAATAATTAAAATCGCCGCTTTACGGTTTACGTTAAAACGCGGCGACGCAAAGTCAAAACGCGCTGTTTTGCTAAAATAAGATTTTCAAGCATTTTCAGATCGTTGAAATCGTTCAACAGACTTTGTAATATTAATAAAACGAATACAAAATTTCGTCGTTTTGCGCTGGCCACGCAAGTTAAAACGCGCATTTCAAAGCCTGTAAAACGCAGCGCCTTTGCCAAACAGCGCATTTTCAAGATTTGACCGTTGAAATCGTTCAAATAGGGCGACACGCAAAACAACACGTACCCGTCGTTTTATGCGCTGTTTTACGCGCGGCAACCTGGTGACAAAGTCAAACGCGCTGCCTTTGCTAAAATAAGCATTTTCAAGCATTTTGACCGCGAAACTGTTCAAATGACGCAATAAAAATAAAACGAATAATAAAAATTCCGGCCGCTTTATAGCGCTGGCCTTTACGCTGAAAACGCAGAATAAAAGCTCAAAACGCTTGCCTTTGCTAAAATAGCTAAGATTTTCGCTAACGGATCTGCCAGAAATCGTCCTCAAATAGGCGCTACCGATGCCATTTAAAACCGAATAATGCGCACCCGTCGTTTTATGTTGTTTCACGCGCCAAACGCAAGACGTGCGCCTCCCGCAACCGTCATTCTGCCGCCAGTAAAATAAGCATTTTCAAGCATTTTGTGATCGCCGGAAATTGCCCGCCGCAAAATAGAAGCAATATTTACTAAAACAAATAATAAAAAAAAATTCGTCGCTTTAATATGCCGTTTCGCCAGCGCTAAAACGCGGTGATTAAAGCCTCTCAAAACGCTGGTTTCAAGCGTGGTCAAGCATTTTCAAGCATTTTAGATCGTTGAAAACCTGCCCCTGAAGCATGATAATAAAACGAATAAAAAAATTCCCGTCGCTTATGCTGCCTTTACGCGTAAAACCAGATTAAAAGTCTTCAAAACGTAAGCTGTTTCGCTGTGTACGCTTCGCTACTTCTGTGATCGCCGGTAAAACCGGTTCAGACGCAACATGCTAATAAAAACGAATAATAAAAAAAAAAAAAAACTCTGCTCGCTTTTTACGCCGTTTTACGCGCCGTGCGCAAACTGCAGACCAAAGCTCAAAAACGTGCTTGTTTTATAAATAAGCATTTTTCAAGCAATTTTAGGTGATCGCCGAAAACCGTTCAAATAGAAGCTTAACATAATAAAAACCTAAATGTGTAAATTCGCCGTTTCTATGTTGTTTTACGCGTTAAACGTGGTGATTAAAGCTCAAAACATGCTGTTTTGCTAAAAATAAGCATTTTCAAGCATTTAGATCGTTGAAATCGTTCAAATATGACGCACAAAAATAAAAACGAATTAACAAAATTTCGTCGTTTTATGCTGTTTTACGTTAAAAAAACGCAGAATAAAAGTCAAAACGTGTTGTTTTGCTAAAAATACATTTTTCAAGCATTTTAGATCGTTGAAATCGTTCAAATAGCTACTATTAATAAAAAAACGTAATACCAAAATTTCTGTCGTTTTATGCTGCTTCACGCGTTAAAACGCCGATTAAAGCCTCAAAACGCGCTGTTTTACAAAATGCTACTTCGCCCATTTTGTGATCGTTAAAACCGTTCAAATAGACGCAATATTAATAAAAAAACGAATAATAAAAATTCGTCGTTTTTATGCTATTTTACGCGTTAAAAAACGCAGATTAAAGCTCAAAACGCGCTGTTTTGCTGCTAAAATACATTTTCAAGCATTTTGTGATCGCTGAAATCGTCTCAAATAGACGCGCAATATTAATAAAACGAATAATAAAAATTTCGTCGTTTTGGCGCCGTTTTACGCGTTAAAACGCAGAATAAAAGCTCAAACGTGCTGTTTTGCTAAAATAAGCATTTTGCCATTTTGTGATCGCTGAAACGTTCAAATACAATATTAATAAAAAACGAATAATATGTACCCGTCGTTTTATGCTGTTTTTACGCACAAAAACGCATTTAAAGTTCTCAAAACGTGCGGTTTTAAGGTAAATAAGCATTTTCAAGCATTTTATATCGTTAAATCGTTCAAATAGAAGCAATATTAATAAAAAACGAATAATAAAAATTCGCCGTTTTGGCGCTGTTTTTACGCATTAAAACGTAGATTAAGCTCAAAACGTGCTGTTTTGCTAAAATAAGCATTTTTCAAGCATTTGGCATCGTTGAAATCGTTTAAATAGAAGCAATATTAATAAAAACGACAAAATTACCGTTTTATGCTGTTTTACGCGCATTAAAAACGCAGATTAAAGCTCAAAAAACGTGCTGTTTTGCTAAAATAAGCATTTTTCAAGCATTAAGATCGTTGAAATCGTTTCTTAAATAGAAGCAATATTAATAAAACGAATAATAAAAATTCGTCGTTTTATGCTGTTCTTTACGCGTTAAAAAACGCAGACGTCAAACGTGTTGTTTTGCTAAATAAAGCATTTCAGCGATTTTAGATCGCTGGAAATCGTTCAAACAGACGCAATTTAAAAAAATAAAAAAACGAATTACCGGTGTACTTCGTCGTTTTTATGTTGTTTTACGCGTTAAAACGCAGAATGCTCAAAACGCTGTTTTGCTGCTAAATTAAGCATTTTCAAGCATTTTAGATCGTTGCACCGTTCAAATAGTAGCAATATTAATAAAAACGAATAATGTACCTGTCGTTTTATGCTGTTTTACGCGTTAAATCGCAGATTAAAGCTCAAAACGTGCTGTTTTATGTAAATAAGCATTTTCAAGCATTTTAGATCGCTGGAATTGTTCAAATAGAAGCAATATTAATAAAAAACGAATAATAAAAACGTCGTTTTATGCTGTTTACGCGTTAAAACGTGCAGATGTGCTCAAACGTGCTGTTTTGCTAAAATAAGCATTTTCAAAGTTATTTGATCGCTGAAATCGTTCAAATAGAAGCACATTAATAAAAACGAATAATGTACTCCGTCGTTTTATGTTGTTTTACTGCAGCAACGATTAAAGCTCAAACGTGCTGTTTTTGCTGCTAAAAATAAGTATTTCAAGCATTTTAGATCGTTGAAATCGTTCAAATAGACGCAATATTAATAAAAACGAATAATAAAATTTCGTCGTTTTATGTTGTTTTTACGTCAAACGCAGATTAAAGCTCAAAACGTGTTGTTTTGCTAAAATAAGCATTTTCAAGCATTTAGATCGTTGAAATCGTTCAAATAGAAGCAATATTAATAAAAAACGAATAATAAAAAATCTGTCGTTTCTATGTTGTTTTACGCGTTAAAACGTGAGATTAAAAGCTCAAAACATGCTGTTGTTTTGCTAAATAAGCATTTTCAAGCATTTTGTGATCGTTGAAATCGTTCAACAGGACGCAATAAAAAATAAAAACGAATAAAAAATCGTCGTTTTATGCTGTTTTACGCGTTAAACGCAAATAAAAGCTCCTCAAAACGTGCTGTTTGCTATGCGTACCGCGATTTTCAAGCATTTTAGATCGCTGAAATCGTTCAAATAGAAGCAATATTAATAAAAACGAACAATGCGCCCGTTTTTATGCCGTTACGCTAAAAACGCTGATTAAAGCTCAAAACGTGCTGTTTTGCTAAATAAGTATTTTCGCTACATTTTAGATCGCTGAAATTCAACAGACGCACATTAATAAAACGAATAATGTACCGCCGTTTTATGCTATTTTACGCGTTAAAAACGCAGATTAAAAGTCAAAAGGTGCTGTTTTGCTAAAATAAGCATTTTCAGTTAATTTTAGATCGCTGGAAATCGTTCAAATAGACGCAATATTAATAAAAACGAATACTGCGGCCCTGTCGTTTTTATAAGCGTTTTACGCGTTAAAACGCAGAATAAAAGCTCGCAAACGTGCTGTTTTGCTAAAATAAGCATTTTCAAGCATTTTAGATCGTTGAAATCGTTCAAATAGAAGCAATATTAATAAAAAACGAATACTAAAAAATTCGTCGTTTTTATGCTGTTTACGCGTTAAAACGCAGATTAAAAGCTCAAACGTGTTGTTTTGCTAAAAATAAGCATTTCAAGCATTTTAGATCGTTGGAAACCAAATCAATAGACGCAATATTAATAAAACGAATAATAAAAATACCGTCATTTTTATGCTGTTTTACGCGTTAAAAACGCAGATTAAAGCTCAAAACGAGCTGTTTTGCTAAAATAAACATTTTCAAGCATTTGTGATTGTTGAAATGTTCAAATAGAAGCAATATTAATAAAAACGCAAATAATAAAAATTGCCGTTTTATGCTGTTTTACGCATTAAAAACGCAGATTAAAAGCTCAAAACGTGCGGTTTTGCTAAAAAAAGCATTTTCCCCCCTTTTTCGTTAAACGCAAAAAAAAATTTTAAAAAAAACGAAAAAAAAAAATTCCTTTTTTTTTTCCTTAAAAGAGATTAAACAAAAAGGGTTTTTAAAATGCTTTTAAGCTTTAAGCTTAAATTTTTTTAAAATAAAAGTTTTAAAAAAAACAATTAAAAAAAAAACCTTTTTATTTTTTTCCTTAAAAGCATTAAAACAAAAGTCTTTTTTTAAAAATGCTTTTAAGCTTTTAAACGGAAATTTTTTAAAAGGCTTTAAAAAAAAAATTTGCTTTTTTTATGCTGGGGGTTAAAAGCAATTAAAAAAAAGGGTTTTTTGAAAATTTTGGGTTTTCTTTTTAAAAAAAAAAAAAATTTTTTTAAAAATAAAAAAAAAAAAATTTTTTTTCTTTTTTATTAAAAGCTTTAAACAAAAACGTCTTTTTTTTGCTAAAAAAGCTTTTAAGTTTTTAACTTAAATCGTTTGCGAAATTTTTAAAAAAAAAAAAAAATTTCGTCAGCTTTTTATTAAAAGAGATTAAAAAAACGTGTTTTTGTTTAAAAAAGTTTTTAAGCATTTTAAGTTAAATCGTTCTAAAAAAATTTAAAAAAAAGATTAAAAATTCGTCTTTTTAGCTTTTTAAAAACGAATTAAACCCCTGCGTTTTGCTAAAAAAAATTTTTAAAATTTTTGTTAAATGAAAATAAAGAAATTTAAAAAAAAAAAAAAAAAATTGAAAAGGTTAAAAAACGCGAAAAAACTAAAACGGCGGTTTTTAAAAAAATTTTTAAAAGAAAACCCCTTAAACGAAATGAAAAAATTAAAAAAAAAAAAAAATTTTTTTGCGTTTTTCGAAAAACGCAGATTAAAACCCAAAATGCGTTTTGCAAAATAAGCATTTTCAAATTTTGATCGTTAAATGTTCAAATAACAAATTAAAAAAAACAAAATAAAAATTCGTCGTTTTTTTGTTTTTTAAAACGCAGATTAAACTAAAAACTGCTGTTTTGCTAAAAAATTTTCTTTTAGATCGTTGAAATCGTTCAAAAGGAAAATAAAAAAAAAACGAATAATAAAATTTCGTCGTTTTTTTTTTTTCCGTTAAAAGGAAAAACAAAACGTGCTGTTTTGCTAAAATAAGCATTTTCAAGCATTTTAGATCGTTGAAATCGTTCAAATAAAAATTTAAAAAAAAAATAAAAAAATTTTTCGTTTTTTTTTTTCCGAAAACCAAATTAAAACCAAAAGGGTTTTTTAAAATCTTTTCAAGCATTTTAGATCGTTGAAATCTTTCAAATAGAAAAATATTAATAAAAAAAAAATAAAAATTTGTCGTTTTATGCTGTTTTACGCGTTAAAACGCAGATTAAAGCTCAAAACGTGCTGTTTTGCTAAATAAAGCATTTTCATGCATTTTAGATCGTTGAAATCGTTCAAATAGACGCAATTTTAAAAAAAACGAATAATAAAAATTTCGTCGTTTTTATGCTGTTTTACGCGTTAAAACGAGATTAAAGCTCAAAACGTGCGGTTTTGCTAAAATAAGCATTTTCAAGCTTTTTTATATCGTTGAAATCGTTCAAATAGAAGCAATATTAATAAAAACGAATAAAAAAAAATTCGTCGTTTTTATGCTGTTTTACGCGTTAAAACGCAGTTTAAAAAGCTCAAAAACGAGCTGTTTTGCTAAAATAAACATTTTCAAGCATTTTAGATTGTTGAAATCGTTCAAATAGAAGCAATATTAATAAAAACGAATAATGTAAATCGTCGTTTTTATGCTGTTTTACGCATTAAAACGCAGATTAAAGCTCAAAACGTGCGGTTTTGCTAAAATAAGCATTTTCAAGCATTTTATATCGTTGAAATCGTTCAAATAGAAGCAATATTAATAAAAACGAATAATAAAATTGTCCGTTTTTATGCTGTTTTACGCATTAAAACGCAGATTAAAGCTCAAAACGTGCTGTTTTGCTAAAATAAGCATTTTCAAGCATTTAAGATCGTTGAAATCGTTTAAATAGAAGCAATTAATAAAAACGAATAATAAAATTCGTCGTTTTATGCTTTTTTACGCATTAAAACGCAGATTAAAGCTCAAAACGTGCTGTTTTGCTAAAATAAGCATTTTCAAGCATTTAAGATCGTTGAAATCGTTTAAATAGAAGCAATATTAATAAAAACGAATAATAAAAATTCGTCGTTTTATGCTGTTTTACGCGTTAAAACGCAGATTAAAAGCTCAAACGTGCTGTTTTGCTAAAATAAGCATTTTCAAGCATTTTAGATCGTTGAAATCGTTCAAATAGACGCAATAAAAATAAAAAAACGAATAATAAAAATTTCGTCTTTTTTATGCTGTTTTACGCGTTAAAACGCAGAATAAAGCTCAAAACGTGCTGTTTTGCTAAAAATAAGCATTTTCAAGCATTTTAGATCGTTGAAATCGTTCAAATAGAAGCAATATTAATAAAAACGAATAATAAAAATTCGTCGTTTTTATCCCTGTTTTACGCGTTAAATCGCAGATTAAAGCTCAAAACGTGCTGTTTGCTAAAATAAGCATTTTCAAGCATTTTAGATCGTTGAAATCGTTCAAAAGAAGCAATATTAAAAAAAACGAATAATAAAAATTCGTCGTTTTATGCTTTTTTACGCGTTAAACGCAGATTAAAAGCTCAAAACGTGCTGTTTTACAAAATAAGCATTTTCAAGCTTTTTAAATCGTTGAAATCGTTCAAATAGAAGCAATATTAAAAAAAACGAATAATAAAAATTCGTCTTTTTTATGCTGTTTTACGCGTTAAAACGCAGATTAAAAGCTCAAACGTGCTGTTTTGCTAAAATAAGCATTTTGAAGCATTTTAGATCGTTGAAATCGTTCAAATAGACGCAATATTAATAAAAACGAATAATAAAAATTCGTCGTTTTATGCTATTTTACGCGTTAAAACGCAGATTAAAGCTCAAAAGGGCTGTTTTGCTAAAATAAGCATTTTCAAGCATTTTAGATCGTTGAAATCGTTCAAATAGACGCAATATTAATAAAAACGAATAATAAAAAATTTCGTCGTTTTTATGCTGTTTTACGCGTTAAAACGCAGAATAAAGCTCAAAACGTGCTGTTTTTGCTAAAATAAGCATTTTCAAGCATTTTAGATCGTTGAAATCGTTCAAATAGAAGCAATATTAATAAAAACGAATACTAAAAATCGTCGTTTTATGCTGTTTTACGCGTTAAAACGCAGATTAAAAGCTCAAAACGTGCTGTTTTGCTAAAATAAGCATTTTCAAGCATTTTAGATCGTTGAAATCGTTCAATTAGACGCAAATTAATAAAAACGAATAATAAAATTCGTCATTTTTATGCTGTTTTACGCGTTAAACGCAGATTAAAGCTCAAAACGAGCTGTTTTTAAAATAAACATTTTCAAGCATTTTAGATTGTTGAAACGTTCAAATAGAAGCAATATTAAAAAAAACGAATATAAAAAATTCGTCGTTTTATGCTGTTTTACGCATTAAAACGCAGATTAAAGCTCAAAACGTGCGGTTTTGCTAAAATAAGCATTTTCAACCATTTTATATCGTTGAAATCGTTCAAATAGAAGCAATATTAATAAAAACGAATAATAAAAAATTCGTCTTTTTTATGCTGTTTTACGCATTAAAACGCAGATTAAAGCTCAAAACGTGCTGTTTTGCTAAAATAAGCATTTTCAAGCATTTAAGATCGTTGAAATCGTTTAAATATAAGCAAATTAATAAAAACGAATAATAAAAATTCGTCGTTTTTATGCTGTTTTACGCATTAAAACGCAGATTAAAGCTCAAAACGTGCTGTTTTGCTAAAATAACATTTTCAAGCATTTAAGATCGTTGAAATCGTTTAAATAGAAGCAATATTAATAAAAATTCGTCGTTTTATGCTGTTTTACGCGTTAAAACGCAGATTAAAGCTCAAAACGTGCTGTTTTGCTAAAATAACGATTTTCAAGCATTTTAGATCGTTGAAATCGTTCAAATAGACGCAATATTAATAAAGAACGAATAATAAAAAATTCGTCGTTTTATGCTGTTTTACGCGTTAAAACGCAGATTAAACTCAAAACGTGCTGTTGTTTTGCTAAAATAAGCATTTTCAAGCATTTTAGATCGTTGAAATCGTTCAAATAGACGCAATATTAATAAAAACGAATAATAAAAATTCGTCGTTTTTATGCTGTTTTACGCGTTAAAACGCAGATTAAAGCTCAAAACGTGCTGTTTTGCTAAAATAAGCATTTTCAAGCATTTTAGATCGTTGAAATCGTTCAAATAGAAGCAATATAATAAAAACGAATAATAAAAATTCGTCGTTTATGTGTTTTACGCGTTAAACGCAGATTAAAGCTCAAAACGGCAGTTTTGCTAAAATAAGCATTTTCAAGCATTTTAGATCGTTGAAATCGTTCAAATAGAAGCAATATTAATAAAAACGAATAATAAAAATTCGTCTTTTTTATGCTGTTTTACGCGTTAAAACGCAGTTTAAAAAGCTAAAAACGTGCTGTTTTGCTAAAAAAAGCATTTTCAAGCATTTTGATCGTTGAACCGAAATAGAGCAATATTAAAAAAACGAATAAAAAAATTTCTTTTAGGGTTTTTACGCTTTAAAAACGCAGATTAAAGCTAAAAACGTGCTTTTTTTAAAAATAAGAAATTTCAAGTTTTTAGATGGGAAAATGAAATGAGAAACTTTTAAAAAAAAAAAAAAAATTTCCGGGTTTTACCCGTTTTGGAAAAAAGCAAAAAAAAACTAAAACTTTGGTTTTGTAAAATAAGCATTTTAAAAATTAAATCTTTCTAACCGTTTAAATAAAAACGAAAAAAAATTTCAGCTGTTTTAAAAAAAAGGATTAAAAAAAGGGTTGTTTTGAAAAATAAGCATTTTAAAGATTTAAATCTTTTTAAATAAAGTTTAAATAAAAACAAAAAAAATTCGCTTTTATTGTTTTAGCTTAAAACCGTTAAAACTCAAAAGGCTTTTTTAAAAAATAACAAACTTTTTAGTTTTTTAAACGTTAAAAGGGAATTAAAAAAAAACGTAAAAAATTTTTGCTTTTTAGCTTTTTAGCGTTAAAACCGTTAAATAAAACGTCTTTTTTAAAATAAATTTTCTCTTTTAGTTTTAAAACGTTAAAGCGAAAATAAAAACTTAAAAAAAATTGTTTTTTTTCGTTTTGCGAAAAACCCGTTAAATAAAAGGGCTTTTTTTTAAAAAGGTTTTTAAAGCTTTTATTTTTGGGGAAAGTTTAAATAACGCTTTTTAAAAAGTTTTAAGCTTTTGATCTTTTTTCCCTTTAAAAACGCAATTAAAAAAAAACGTTTTTTAAAATCTTTTAAGCTTTTTAGCCTTTAAACTTTAAAAAAAAGGCTTTTTAAAAACAAAAAAAAGCTTTTTAAAACTTTTTACCGTTAAAACGAGATTAAACTAAAATTTTTTTTTTCAAAATGCTTTTTAAGCTTTTTAGCGTTAAACGAAAATAAGCTAAAATGTAAAAAAAATTTGTTTTAGTTTTTTAGGTTAAAACGCAAAAAAAACCAAAAGGGTTTTTTAAAATGCTTTTAAGCTTTTTAGCGTTAAACGTTTAAATAACGCTTTTTAAAAAAAAATTAAAAATTTGTCTTTTTATTTTTTTACGCTTAAAACCGAAAAAATAAAACTCGTTTTGTTTAGGCTTTTAAGTTTTTAGTCGTTTCGTTAAATAGGAAATTTAAAAAAAAAATTAAAAATTCGTCTTTTGAGCTTTTTATTTAAAAGGGAAAAAAAACCCCGTGCTGTTTTTTTTAAAAAAAAACTTTTAAAATTTTTTAGATTTTCCCCCGGAAAAAATTAATAAAAACAATAAAAAAAATTTCGTCGTTTTTATGCTGTTTTACGCTTTAAAAACGGGGATTAAACTCAAAACGTGTTTTTTTTTGTTTTAAAATAAGCATTTTCCATTTTAGATCGTTGAAATCGTTTAAATAGAAGAATATTAATAAATAACGAATAATAAAAAACCATTTTATGCTGTTTTACTTTAAAAACGCAGATTAAAGCTAAAAACTGCTGTTTTGCAAAAAATAAGCTTTTTCCCATTTTGATCGTTGAAATCGTTCAAATAGACGAAATAAAAAAAAACGAAAATAAAAACGCGTTTTTGGTTTTACGCGTTAAAACGCAGATTAAAGCTCAAAACGTGTTTTTTTTTAAAAAAACATTTTCGCATTTTAACGTTAAAATGTTCAAATAGAAGCAATATTAATAAAAAGAATAAAAAAATTTTCTTTGTTTTTAGGTTTTTTACGCGTTAAAAAGCTTTCCCTTAAAACGTGCTTTTTTAAAAAATAGGCATTTTAACTTTTAAACGTTAAATCTTTAAAAAAACAATAATAAAAACGGTTAAAATTTGTTTTAGCTTTTTTAGCGTTAAAAAAAGTTGCTAAAACCTTTTTAAAAAAACATTTTAAATTTTAATCGTTAAATGCAAATAAAAAATTAAAAAAAACGTTAAAAAAATTTTTTTTTTTAAAAGTTTTTTTTAGCTTAAAACGCGTTCTAAAAGTGCTTTTTAAAAAAATAAGATTTTAACTTTTAATGGAAATTTTAAATAAAAAAAATTTTAATAAAAAAAAAAAAAAAAAAATTTTTTTTTTTTAGGTTTATTTAAAAAGGGCGTTGCAAAAAACCTTTGTTTTGCTAAAATTTTTTTTTAAGCATTTTTAAGGAAATTTAAATGCGAATATTTAAAAACGTAAAAAAATTGTGTTTTTTTTTTTCCCAAAAAAGCTTAAACTAAAATCTTTTTTCAAAAAAGCATTTTAAAAATTTAAATCGTTCTGGTTTAAATAAAAACGAAAAAAAAAAAACGTCTTTTTTTGTTTTTTCCCAAAAAACGAATTAAACTAAATTTTTTTTCAAAAAAAAATTTTTAAGATTTTAATTTTCGTTAAATGCGTTTAAAAAAAAACGAAAATAAATCCTTTTTTGCTTTTGTTAAAAGAAAATAAAGCTAAACGTTGTTTTGTTAAAATAAGCTTTTTAAAAGAATTTTAAAACGTTGAAATTTTTTAAAGGCAAAAAAAAAAAACTCAAAAAAATTGTTTTTTTAGCTTTTTAGCTTAAAAACCGTTAAAGTCAAAAGGGTTTTTTTAAAAATAGAATTTTTTTAAGGAAATT
>NW_027046821.1:0-20304 GCF_025399875.1 Dalotia coriaria | reverse complement strand
AAATTTTTTTTAAAAGCAAAGGAAAAGCAAAAACCGTTTTGGTTTAATCGCGTTTTAACCCCGAAAAAACGAAAAAAAGGGGCAATTTTTTTTTTCGTTTTATTAATATTGCTTCTATTTGAACGATTTCAACGATCTAAAATGCTTGAAAATTTATTTTAAAAAGCACGTTTTGAGGCTTTATTCTGCGTTTTAACGCGTAAAACAACATAAAACGACGAAATTTTTTTTTTTTATTTATTTTGCGTCTATTTGAACGATTTAACGATCTAAATCGTGAAAATTTTTTTAAAAACAGCGTTTTGAGCTTTAATCTGCGTTTTAACGCGTAAACAACATAAAAACGACGAATTTTTATTATTCGTTTTTTTATTAATATTGCTTCCATTTGAACGATTTCAACGATCTAAAATGCTTGAAAATGCTTATTTTAGCAAACAGCACGTTTTGAGCTTTTAATCGCGTTTTAACGCGAAACAATAAAAACGACGAAATTTTTATTATTCGTTTTTTATTAATATTTGGCGATTTAACGTTAAATCTAAAATGCTTGAAAATGCTTTTTTTGCAAAACAGCACGTTTTGAGGTTTAATCTGCGTTTAAGGGAAAATTATAAAAAATTTTTTTTACTCGTTTTTATTAATATGCTTCTATTGAACGATTTCACGTCAAAAAGCAAAATGCTTATTTTGCAAAACAGCTTTGGCTTTAATCGCGTAACGCTAAAAACGACATATAAAAGACGAATTTTTTTATTATTCGTTTTTTTGAATTTGCTTCTATTTGAACGATTTCAACGATCAAAAAGCTTGAAATTTATTTTAGCAAAACAGCGTTTTGAGCTTTAATCTTCGTTTTAACGCGTAAACGGCATAAAACGACGAAATTTTTTATTATTCGTTTTTTACATATTGCTTCTATTTGAACGATTTAACAAAAGCTTGAAAAGTTATTTAGCAAAGCCGTTTGAGTTTAATCTGCGTTTTAAATAAATATAAAACGCGAAATTTTTATTTCCGATTTTATTAATATTGCGTCTATTTGAACGATTTCAGCGTCTAAACTTGAAAATGCTTATTTTAGCAAAACAGCACGTTTTGAGCGAATCTGCGTTTTAACGCGTAAACAGCATAAAACGCTTTTTATATTTGATTTTATTTAAATGCTTTTTTGAACACAGTCTAAAATGCTTGAAATCTCTTTTAGCAAAACAGCACGTTTTGAGCTTTTAATCTCGTTTTAAAAAACCATAAAACGACAAATTTTATTATTCGTTTTTATTTAATATTGCACCTTTTGAACGATTTCACGATCTAAAATGCTTGAAAATGCTTATTTTAGCAAAACAGTCTTTGTTTTTATTCTGCGTTTTTAACGCGTAAAACAGCATAAAACGACGAAATTTTTATTATTCGTTTTTTTTTTATTGCGTCCATTTGAACGATTTCAACGTCTAAAATGCTTGAAAATGCTTATTAGCAAACGGCACGTTTTGAGCTTTAATCTGCGTTTTACCCTAAACATAAAACGAGAAATTTTATTATTCGTTTTTATTAATATTGCGTCTATTTGAAGGTGCACGATCAAAATGCTTAAAAATCTTATTTTAGAAAACAGAAAAAAAAATTTTTTTTTTTTTTAAAAAAAAAAAAATTTTTTTTTTTTTTAAATTTTTTTTTTTTTGGAAAAAATTTTAAAAAAAAATTTTTTTAAAAAAAATTTTAAAAATTTTTTTTAAATTTTTAAAAAATTTTTTTAAAAAAATTTTTAAAAATTTTTTTTTTAAAAGGTTTTTTTAAAAAAAAATTTTTAAATTTAAAAATTTTTTTAAACAAAAAACCCGGGCAAATTTTTTTTTTTTAAAAAATTTTTTTTTTTTTTTAAAATTTTGGGGTTTTTGGGCCAAAAAGCCCAAAAAAAAATTTTTTTTGCAAAAAGGTTTTGGGAAATTTTTTTTTTTTTAAAAAATTTTTTTTCCCAAAATTTTTTAATTTTTTTTTTTTTTTTTTAAAAAAAAAACCTTTTTTAAAAAGGCTTTTTTCCCCAAAACCTTTTAAAAAAAAAAACCAAAAAAATTTTTTTTGGAAATTTTTTTTTTTTTTTTTTTTTAAAATTTTTTTTAAAAAAAAAAAGGGGCTTTTTTTTTTCCCCCCCAAAAAAATTTTTTTAAAAAATTTAAAATTTTTTTTTTAAAAAAAATTTTTTTTTGGAAAAAAAACCAAATTTTTTTTCCTTTTTAAAAAAAAAATTTAAAAAAAAAGGGGCCCCCGGGGGGGGAAAAAAAAAAAATTTTTTTTTTTTTTTTTTTTTTTTTAAAAAAAAAAAATTTTAAAAAAATTTTGAAAAAAAAAAAAATTTTTTTTTAAAATTTTAAAAAAAAAAAAAAAAAAAAATTTTTTTTTTTTTTTTTTAAAATTTTTTTAAAAAAAAATTTTTTTTTTTTAAAAAAAATTTTTTTTTAAAAAATTTTTAAAAAAAATTTTTAAAAGGCAAAAAATTTTTTTTAAAAAAAATTTTTTTTTTTTAAAAATTTTTTTTTTTTAAAAAAAAGGGGGAAATTTTTTTTTGGAAAACCCCGGGGAAAAAAGGAAAAAAACCTTTTAAAAAAACCCTTTTTTTTTTTTTTTTAAAAATTTTTTGAAAAAATTTTTTAAATTTTTTTTTTAAAAAGAAAAAAAACCCTTTTTAATTTTTTTTTAAAAAAATTTTTTTTTTTTTTAAAATTGCTTAAATTTTTTTTCAAAAAAAGTTTAAAATTTTTTTTAAAACCAAAAAAAAGGGGTTTTTTTAAAAAAAAAAAAAATTTTTTTTTTTTTTTTTAAATTGCTTAAAGGGTTTTTAAAAAAATTTGGTTTTTTTTTAAAAAAAAAAAAAAAAGGGGTTTAAAAAAACACCCAAAAAGGTTTTTTAAAATTTTTTTTTAAAATTTCTTTTTTTTTTTAAAAAAAAAATTTTTTTTTTTTTTGGGGGAAAAAAAGGGGTTTTTTTTTTTTTTTTTTAAAAAAATTTTTTTTTTGGGGTTTTTTTTAAACCCTTTTTTAAAAAAACCCTTTTTAAAAAAAAAGTTTTTTTTTTTTGGAAAAAAAAAAATTTTTTTTTTTTTTTTTTTTTTTTAAAAATTTTTTCCGGTTTTTTTAATTTTTTAATTGCGTTTTATTTTGAATTTTTTGGATTTAAAAACGATCAAAAAATGCTTGAAAATGCTTATTTTAAAAACAGCACTTTTTGAGCTTTATTCTGCGTTTTAACGCGTAAAACGCTAAAAACGAAAAAATTTTTATTATCTTTTTTATTTTATTGCCCCATTTGAACGATTTCAACGATCTAAAATGCTTGAAAATGCTTATTTTAGCAAAACACCCGTTTGAGTTTAATCTGCTTTTTAACGCGTAAAACAGCAAAAAAAACGACGAAATTTTTATTATTCGTTTTATTAATATTGCGTCTATTTGAACTTTTAAACGATCAAAAAATGCTTAAAATGCTTATTTTAGCAAAACAGCACTTTTTGAGATCGCTTTTAACGCGTAAAACAGCAAAAAAACAAAAAAAATTTTTTATTATTCTTTTTTTATTTTTTTTGGGGTTCTATTTAACGTTTTCCGATCAAAAAATGCTTGAAAATGCTTATTTTGGCAAAACAGCATTTTTGGGTTTAATTGCGTTTTAACGCGAAAAACGCATAAAACGACGAAATTTTATTATTCTTTTTTTATTAATATTCTTATTTGAACGATTTAAACGATCTAAAATGCTTGAAAATGTTATTTTGCAAAACAGCACGGAGTTTAAATCTGCTTTTTACCGCGTAAAAAGCATAAAAACGACGAATTTTTATTATTCGTTTTTTTTTTACTTCATTTGAACGATTTCAACGATCTAAAATGCTTGAAAAGCTTTTTTAAGAAAAACAGCACGTTTTGAGTTTTAATCTGCGTTTTAACGCGTAAACACATAAAACGACGAAATTTTTATTATTCGTTTTATTAATTTGCGTCTATTTGAACGTTTTCAAGAAAAAAGCTTAAAATGTTTTTTTTAGCAAAACAGCACTTTTTGAGCTTTATTCTGCTTTTTAACGCGAAAAACAGCATAAAAACGACAAATTTTTTACGTTTTTTTTTTTATTGCGTCTTTTTTGAACGATTTCAACGATCTAAAATGCTTGAAAATGTTATTTTGCAAAACAGCACGTTTTGAGTTTTAATCGCGTTTTAACGCGTAAAACACATAAAAACGACGAATTTTTTTATTATTCGTTTTTTTTAAATAGTTTATTTGAACGATTTCAACGATCTAAAATGCTTGAAAATGCTTATTTTAGAAAACAGCACTTTTTACTTTAATCTGGAAACCGCGTAAACAGTAAAAAACGACAAAATTTTTTTTAATTCTTTTTTTATTAATATTGCTCTATTTGAACGATTTCAACGTCAAAATGCTTGAAAATTTTTTATTTTTAGAAAAACAGCACTTTTTGGGGTTTAATCTGCGTTTTAAGGGTCGATAAAACGACGAATTTTTTTTTCTTTTTTTATTAATATTGCTTCTATTTAACGTTTCAACGATCTAAAATGCTTGAAAATGCTTTTTTTAGCAAAACAGCCTTTTTATTTAAATCTGCTTTTTAACGCGAAAACAGCAAAAAAACGACGTTTTATTATTCGTTTTTATTTATTGCGTCTATTTGAACGATTTCAACGATCTAAAATGCTTGAAAATGCTTATTTTACAAAAACAGCACTTTTTGAGTTTAATCGCTTTTTAACGCGTAAAACAGCATAAAACGACTTTTTATTATTCGTTTTTTTTAAATATTGCTTCTATTTGAACGTTTCAACGATCTCTTAAAAAGCTTATTTTACAAAAACAGCACGTTTTGAGTTTTAATCTGCTTTTTAACGCGTAAAACAGCAAAAAAAACGAGAAATTTTATTATTCGTTTTTATTAATATTGCGTCTATTTGAACGTTTCAACGATCAAAAATTTTTTTTGAAAATGTTATTTTAGCAAAACAGCCGTTTTGAGGTTTAATCTGCGTTTTAACGCGTAAAAGGCAAAAAACGACGAATTTTTATTATTCGTTTTTTTTAAATTTGCTTCTATTTGAACGATTTCAACGATCTAAAAATGCGAAAATGCTTATTTTAGCAAAACAGCACTTTTTGAGTTTTAATCTGCTTTTTAACGCGTAAAACAGCAAAAAAAACGACAAATTTTTTTATTATTCGTTTATTAATATTGCGTCATTTGAACGATTTCACGATCTAAAATGTTGAAAATGCTTTTTTTAGCAAAACAGCACGTTTTGAGCTTTAATCTGCGTTTAACGCGAAAAACAGCATAAAACGACGAATTTTTTATTCTTTTTTTTATTAATATTTTATTTTTTTTAAACAAAAAAAATTTGCTTGAAAATGTTTATTTTAGAAAAAAAGGGGTTTTTTTTTTAACGCTTTTTAACGCTAAAAGGGCAAAAAAAATTTTTTTATTTTTTTTTAAATTTGCCATTTAACGATTTAAATCTAAAATGCTTGAAAAGCTTTTTAAAAAAAACTTTTTTGGTTTTAACTTTTTTTAACGCTAAAACACTAAAAAAATTTTTTTTTTTTTTTTTTAAATTCCATTTTAAGTTTAAATCAAAAATGTTTAAAAGTTTTTTTTAAAACCCCGTTTAGTTTAACGTTTTTAACGCGTGAAAAAAGCTTTTTTTAAATTGTTTTTATTAATATTGTTCTTTTAAAAAGATTTAAACAAAAAATGCTTGAAAATGCTTTTTTTTGGCAAAACAGCACGTTTTGAGTTTTAATCTGCGTTTTAACGCGCCAGCAAAAAAAACGACGTTTTTTTAAATTTTTCCGTTTTTATTAATATTGTTTCATTTGAACGATTTCAACGATCAAAAATGCTTGAAAATGCTTATTTTAGCAAAAACAGCACGTTTTATTTTAATCTGCGTTTTAACGCGAAAACAGCATAAAAAACGACGAATTTTTTATTATTCGTTTTTATTAATATTGCTTCTATTTGAACGACTTTCACCGATCTAAAATGCCGTACCGCTTACCAAATAAAACAGCACGTTTTGAGCTTTACTGCGTTTTAACTCGTAAAACAGCATAAAAACGACGAACTTTTTATTATTCGTTTTTTATTAATATTGATTCTATTGGAACGATTTCAACGATCTAAAATGCTTTGAAAATGCTTATTTTAGCAAAACAGCATCGTTTTGAGCTTTAATCTGCGTTTTAACTCGTAAAAACAGCATAAAAACGACGAAATTTTTATTATTCGTTTTTATTAATATTGCGTCTATTTGAACGATTTCGGTAACGACTCCAAAATGCTTGAAAATTTTTATTTTAGCAAAACAGCACGTTTTGAGCTTTAATCTGCGTTTTAACGCGTAAACAGCATAAAACGACGAAATTTTTATTATTCGTTTTTTATTATTAATATTGCGTCTATTTCCAGCGGATTTCAACGTGATCTAAAATGCTTGAAAATGCTTACTTCAACAAAATGGTGCCATCGTTTTGAGTTTTTAACTGCGTTTTAACCTTGTGAAAACAGCATAAAACGATAAATTTTTATTATTCGTTTTTATTAATACGGCTTCTATTTGAACGATTTCAACGATCTAAAAATGCTTGAAAATGCTTATTTTAGCAAAAACAGCACGTTTTGAGCTTTAATCTGCGTTATAACGCGTAAAAAACAGCATAAAAACGACGAATTTTTATTATTCGTTTTTATTAATATTGCGTCTATTTGAACGATTTCAATGATCTAGAATGCATGAAAATGCTTATTTTAAAGCAAAAACAGTACGTTTTGAGTTTTAATCTGCGCTTTAACGCGTAAACAGCATAAAAACGACGAATTTTTATTATTCAGTTTTAATTAATATTGCTTCTATTTGAACGATTTCAACGATCTAAAAATGCTTGAAAATGCTGACGCAGCAAAACAGCACGTTTTGAGTTTTTATTCTGCGTTTTAACGCGTAAAACAAAAGCATAAAAATGACGAATTTTTATTATTCGTTTTTATTACATTGCTTCTATTTAAACGATTTCCAACGATTTAAAATGCTTGAAAATGCTTTATTTCAGCGTAAAACAGCACGTTTTATTTAATCGCGCTTTAACGCGTAAAACAGCATAAAAACGACGAAATTTTTATTATTCGTTTTTATTAATATTGCTTCATTTGAACGATTTCAACGATCTAAAATGCTTGAAAAATGCTTATTTTAGCAAAACAGCACGTTTTGAGCTTTAATCTGCGTTATAACGCGTAAACAGCATAAAACGACGAATTTTTTATTATTCGTTTTTATTAATATTGCGTCTATTTGAACGATTTCAACGATCTGGCAAAATGAAAATGCTTATTTTAGTAAACAGCACGTTTTGAGCTTTAATCTGCGTTTTAACGGCAAAACAGCATAAAACGACGAATTTTTATTATTCGTTTTAATCAATATTGCTTCCCATCGAACGATTTCAACGATTCAAAATGCTTCAAAACAAGTTTATATTTTGTGCTAAAACAGCACGTTTTGAGCTTTTATTCTGCGTTTTAACGCGTAAAACAAAAGCATAAAACGACGAATTTTTATTATTCGTTTTTATTAATATTGCTTCTATTTGAACGATTTCCCAAACGATCTAAAATGCTTGAAAATAAATGTATTTTAAAGCAAAAACAGCACGTTTTGAGCTTTTTAATCTGCGTTTTAACGCGTAAAACAGCATAAAACGACGATTTTTTTATTATTGGTTTTTATTAATATTGCTTCATTTGAACGATTTCAACGATCTAAAATGCTTGAAAATGCTTTATTCTATAAACAGCACGTTTTGAGCTTTTAATCTGCAAGTTATAACGCGTAAAACAGCATAAAACGACGAATTTTTACATTCGCTTTATTAATATTGCGTCTATATGAACGATTTCCAACGATCTAAAATGCATGAAAATGCTGATTTAGCAAAACAACGTTTTGAGCTTTAATCTGCGTTTTAACGCGCAAACGGCATAAAAAACGACGAATTTTTATTATTCGTTTTACCATTGCTTCTATTTGAACGATTTCGCGCAACGATCTAAAATGCTTGAAAAATGCTTATTTTAGCAAAACAGCACGTTTTGAGTTTTACCCGGCAGTTTCACCGCGTAAAACAGCATAAAAACGACGAAATTTTTTATTATTCGTTTTATATTAATATTGCGCTCATTTTCCTGAACGATTCTTAAATGATCTAAAATGCTTCTGAAAATGCTTTATTTTGCGCAAAACAGCATCGTTTTGAGCTTTAATCTGCGTTTTAACGCGTAAACAGCATAAAATGACAAATTTTATTATTCGTTTTTATTATTTGCTTCATTTAAACGATTTCAAATGATTTAAAAATGCTTGAAAATGCTTATTTTGCGCAAAACAGCACGTTTTGAGCTTTAATCTGCGTTTTAACGCGCAAAAACAGCATAAAAACGACGAAATTTTTGTATTATTCGTTTTTATTAATATTGTTTATTTGAACGATTTCAACGATCTAAAATGCCGGAAAATCCTTATTTAGCAAAACAGCACGTTTTGAGCTTTAATCTGCGTTTTAACGCGTAAAACAGCATAAAAAACGACGAATTTTTATTATTCGTTTTCATTAATACGTTCATTTGAACGATTTCGACGATCTAAAATGCTTAAAATGCTGGCTTTAGCAAAACAGCACGTTTTGAGCTTTAATCAGCGTTTTAACGCGTGCAAAACAGCATAAAAACGACAAAATTCTGGCTATTCGTTTTTTATTAATATTGCGTCTATTTGAACGATTTCAAATTGACCGCAAAATGCTGGAAATGTTTACCAGCAAAACAGCACGTTTTTGAGCTTTAATCTGCGTTTTAACGCGTAAAACAGCATAAAAATGACGAATTTTATTATTCGTTTTTTATTATTGCTTCTATTCAAACGATTTCAACGATTTAAAATGCTTGAAAAATGCTTATTTTAGCAAAACAGCACGTTTTGAGCTTTAATCTGCGTTTTAACGCGTAAACAGCATAAAAAACGACGAAAATTTTTATTATTCGTTTTTATTAATATTGCTTCTATTTGAACGATTTCAACGATCTAAAAATGCTTGATAATGCTTATTTCAGCAAAACAGCACGTTCTGAGCTTTAATCTGCGTTTTAACGCGTAAAACAGCATAAAAACGACGAATTTTTATTATTCGTTTTTATTAATACGCGCCCATTTGAACGATTTCGACACCAAAATGCTTGAAAATTCTTATTTTAGCAAAACAGCACGTTTTGAGCTTTAATCAGCGTTTTAACGCGTAAACAGCATAAAAACGACGAAATTTTACATTATTCGTTTTTATTAATATTGCTTCATTTAAACGATTTCAACGATCTTAAAATGCTTTAAAATGCTTATTTTAGCAAAACTGCACGTTTTGAGCTTTAATCTGCGTTTTAACGCGTAAAAACAGCATAAAAAAACGACGAAATTTTTATTATTCGCTTTATTTTATTGCGTCTATTTGAACGATTTCAACGATCTAAAATGCTTTAAAATGCTTATTTTAGCAAAAATACACGTTTTGAGTTTTAATCTGCGTTTTAACGCGTAAAACAGCATAAAAAACGACAATTTTTTATTATCTGTTTTTATTAATATTGCTTCTATTTGAACGATTTCAACGATCTGCACGTTTTGCACGCTTATTTTAGCAAAACAGCACGTTTGAGTTTTATTCTGCGTTTTAACACGTAAAACAGCATAAAACGACGAAATTTTTATTATTCGTTTTGCAATATTGCGGCCTATTTGAACGATTTCAACGATCTAAAATGCTTGAAAATGCTATTTTAAAGCAAAACAGCACGTTTTGAGTTTTAATCTGCGTTTTAACGCGTAAAACAGCATAAAAAACGATGAATTTTTATTATTCGTTTTTTATTAATATTGCGTCTATTTGAACGATTTTACGATCTAAAAATGCTTGAAAATGCTACGCGTGCCGTTAACGTTTTGAGTTTAATCTGCGTTTTAACGCGTAAACAGCATAAAAACGATGAAATTTTATTATTCGTTTTTATTAATACGCGTCTATTTGAACGATTTCAACGATCTAAAAATGATTGAAAATGCTAATTTTAGCAAAACAGCACGTTTTGAGCTTTAATCTGCGTTTTAACGCGTAAAACAGCATAAAAAACGACGAATTTTTTTATTATTCGTTTTTATTACTATTGTTTCTATTTGAACGATTTCAACGATCTAAAATGCTTGAAAATGCTTATTTTGCTAAAACGTTTTGAGTTTTAATCTGCGTTTTAACGCGTAAAACAGCATAAAAACGACGATTTTTTATTATTATTTTTATTAATATTGCTTCTATTTGAACGATTTCAACGGATCTAAAATGCTTGAAAATGCTTATTTTAGCAAAACAGCACGTTTTGAGCTTTAATCTGCGTTATAACGCGTAAAACAGCATAAAAACGACGAAATTTTTATTATTCGTTTTTATTAATATTGCGTCTATATGAAACGATTTCCTAACGATCTAAACGCGAAAATGCTTATTTTAGCAAAAACAGCACGTTTTTGAGTTTTTAATCTGCGCTTTAACGCGTAAAACAGCATAAAAACGACGAATTTTTATTATTCGTTTTAATTAATATTGCTTCTATTTGGAACGATTTCAACGATCTAAAATGCTTGAAAATGCTTATTTTAGCTAAAACAGCACGTTTTGAGCTTTATTCTGCGTTTTAACGCGTAAAACAGCATAAAAACGACGAAATTTTTATTCGTTTTATATTAATATTGCGTCTATTTGAACGATTTCAATGATTCAAAATGCTTGAAAATGCTTATTCGCAGCAAAACAGCACGTTTTGAGCTTTAATCTGCGTTTTAACGCGCGTAAAACAAAAGCATAAAATGACAAATTTTTATTATTCGTTTTTATTAATATTGCTTCTATTTGGAACGATTTCAACGATCTAAAATGCTTGAAAATGCTTATTTTAGCAAAACAGCATCGTTTTGAGTTTTAATCTGCGTTTTAACGCGTAAAACAGCATAAAAACGACGATTTTTTTATTATTGGTTTTTATTAATATTGCTTTATTTGAACGTGATTTCAACGATCGCACGCTTGAAAATGCTTTATTTTAGCAAAACAGCACGTTTTGAGTTTTAAATCTGCGTTTTAACGCGCAAAACAGCATAAAAACGACGATTTTTTTATTATTGGTTTTTATTAATATTGCTTCTATTTGAACGATTTCAACGATCTAAAAATGCTTGAAAATGCTTATTTTAGCAAAAACAACAGCACGTTTTGAGAGTTTTAATCTGCGTTATAACGCGTAAAATGCAGCAAAAACTACGAATTTTTTATTATTCGTTTTTATTAATATTATGTCTATATGAACGATTTCAACGATCTAAAAATGCATGAAAATGCTTATTTTAGCAAAACAGCGTTTTGAGCTTTTAATCTGTTTCTTTAACGCGTAAAACAGCATAAAACGACGAATTTTTTATTATTCGTTTTAATTAATATTGCTTCTATTTGAACGATTTCAACGATCTAAAATGCTTGAAAATGCTTATTTTAGCAAAACAGCACGTTTGAGCTTTATTCTGCGTTTTAACGCGTAAAACAGCATAAAACGGAATTATGAAATTTTTATTATCTGTTTTATATTAATATTGCGTCTATTTGAACGATTTCAACGATCTAAAATAAGCTTGAAAATGCTTTATTTTAGCAAAACAGCACGTTTTGAGCTTTATTCTGCGCGTTTTAAGTGTAAAACAGCATAAAAAACGACGAAATTTTATTATTCGTTTTTTTATTTTATTACTGCGTCTATTTGAACGATTTCAAAGCATCTAAAATGCTTGAAAATGCTTTATTTTAGCAAAACAGCACGTTTTGAGTTTTAATCTGCGTTTTAACGCGCAAAACAGCATAAAACGACGAAATTTTGTCATTCGTTTTTATTAATATTGCTTCTATTTGAACGATTTCAACGATCTAAAATGCTTGAAAATCCTATTTTAGCAAAAACAGCACGTTTTGAGTTTTAATTCCGCGTTTTAACGCGCGCAAACAGCATAAAACGACGAAATTTTTATTATTCGTTTTTATTAATATTGCTTCTATTTAAAACGTGATTTCAACGGGGATTTAAAATGCTTCTTTGAAATGTTTCTTTATTTTAGCAAAACAGCACGTTTTGAGCTTTAATTCGCGTTTTAACGGCGCAAAACAGCATAAAACGACGAAATTTTTTATTATTCGTTTTATTAATATTGCTTCGTATTTGAACGATTTCCCAACGATCTAAAAATGCTTTGAAAATCCTTTATTTTAGCAAAACAGCATCGTTTTGAGTTTTAATCTGCGTTTTAACGTTAGTAAAACAGCATAAAAAACGACGAATTTTTATTATTCGTTTTATTAATATTGCGTCTTATTTGAACGGGATTTCGACGATCTAAAATGCTTGAAATGTTTATTTTAGCAAAACAGCACGTTTTGAGTTTTAATCAGCGTTTTAACGTAAGTAAACAGCATAAAAACGACGAAATTTTTATTATTCGTTTTTATTAATATTGCGTCTATTTGAACGATTTCAAATCGACCTTAAAATGCTTGAAATGCTTATTTCAGCAAAACAGCACGTTTTGAGCTTTAATCTGCGTTTTAACGTAAACAGCATAAAACGATTTAAATTTTTATTATTCGTTTTTATTAATATTGCTCTATTCAAAACGATTTCGCAACGATTTAAAATGCTTGAAAATAAGCTTTTATTTTAGCAAAAATGCGCACCGTTTTGAGTTTTAATCTGCGTTTTAACGCGTAAAACAGCATAAAAAACGACGAAATTTTTATTATTCGTTTTTATTAATATTGCGTCTATTTGAACGTGATTCTTTTTAAACGATCTAAAAATGCTTGAAATGCTTATTTTAGCAAAACAGCACGTTTTACTTCTTTAATCTGCGTTTTAACGCGTAAAACAGCATAAAATGACGAATTTTTATTTATTCGTTTTTATTACTATTGCTTCTATTCAAACGGGATTTCAACGATTTAAAATGTGCTTGAAAATGCTTATTTTGTATAAAATTGTGCTAATGTTTTAAAGCTTTAATCTGCGCTCTTAACGCGTAAAACAGCATAAAAACGACGAAATTTTTATTATTCCGTTTTTATTAATATTGCTCTATTTGAAACGTGATTTCAACGATTCAAAAAAATGCCGATAATGCTTTGTATTTCCTTAGCAAAACAGCACGTTTTACTTCAACCTGCGCTTTAAGTAAAACAACAGCATAAAAAACGACGAATTTTTATTATCTGTTTTATTAATATTGCGTCTATTTTGAACGATTTCGACGATCTAAAAATGCTTCTGAAAAATTTTATTTTAGCAAAACAGCACGTTTTGAGCTTTTAATCAGTTTTAACGCGCAAAAACAGCATAAAAAACGGACGAAATTTTATTATTCGTTTTTATTAATATTGCTTCTATTTAAACGATTTCAACGATCTAAAATGCTTTAAAAATGCTTATTTTAGCAAAACTGCACGTTTTGAGCTAATTCAGTTTAACGCGTAAAACAGCAAAACGACGGAAATTTTTACGGCCTGTTTTCAGTTTTATTGCGTTCATTTGAACGTGATTTCAAAGATCTAAAATGCTTGAAAATGCTTTATTATTTTAGCAAAAACAGCACGTTTTGAGTTTTAAATCTGCGTTTAACGCGTAAAACAGCATAAAACGACGAATTTTTTATTCGTTTTTATTAATATTGTTTCTATTTGAACGATTTCAACGATCTAAAATGCTTGAAAATGCTTTTATTTTAGCAAAACAGCACGTTTTGAGCTTTATTCTTGGCATGTTTTAACACGTAAAATAGCATAAAAACGACGAAATTCTTTTTGTATTATTCGTTTTTATTAATATTGTGTCTATTTGAACGATTTCAACGATCTAAAATGCTTGAAAATGCTTTATTTTAGCAAAACAGCACGTTTTGAGCTTTAATCTGCGTTTTAACGCGTAAAACAGCATAAAATGACGAATTTTTATTATTTGTTTTTATTAATATTGTTTCTATTTAAACGATTTCAACGATCTAGGAATGCTTGAAAATGCTTTTATTTTAGCAAAACAGCACGTTTTGAGTTTCTTTAATCTGCGTTTTAACGCGTAAAAACAGAATAAAAACGACGAAATTTTTATTATTCGTTTTTATTAATATGTTTCTATTTGAACGATTTCAACGGGATCTAAAAATGCTGAAAAATGTTATTTTAGCAAAACAATAGCACGTTTTGAGTTTTAACCGCAGTGTTTTAACGCGTAAAAATGGCATAAAACGACGAATTTTATTATTCGTTTTATTAATATTGCGTCTATTTGAACGATTTCAAATGATCTAAAAATGCTTGAAAATGCTTATTATTTTAGCAAAAACAGCATCGTTTTGAGCTTTAATCTGCGTTTTAACGCGTAAACAGCATAAAAAACGACGAAATTTTTATTATCTGTTTTTATTAATAATGCGTCTATTTGAACGATTTCAACGATCTAAAATGATTGAAAATGTTTATTTTAGCAAAACAGCATCGTTTTGAGTTTTAATCTGCGTTTTAACGCGTAAAACAGCATAAAAAACGACGAATTTTTTATTATTCGTTTTAATATTGCTTCCCATTTGAACGGATTTCAACGATCTAAAATGCTTCTGAAAATGCTTATTTAGCAAAAACAGCACATTTCCTGAGTTTTAATCTGCGCTTTAACGCGTAAAACAGCATAAAACGACGAATTTTTATTATCTGTTTTTATTAATATTGCGCTTCAGTTTGAAACGATTTCAACGATCTAAAAATGCTTGAAAATGCTTTTATTTTTGCAAAACAGCACGTTTTGAGTTTTAATCTGCGTTTAACGCGTAAACAGCATAAAAACGACGAATTTTTATTATTTGTTTTTATTAATATTGCTTCTATTTGAACGATTTCAACGATCTAAAATTTTTGAAAATGCTTATTTTAGCAAAACAGCACGTTTTACGCTTTAATCTGCGTTTAACGCGCAAAACAGCATAAAAACGACGAATTTTTATTATTCCGTTTTTATTAATATTGCTTCTATTTGAACGATTTCAACGATCTAAAATGCTTGAAAATGCTTATTTTAGCGCAAAACAGCACGTTTTGAGTTTTAATCTGCGCTCTTTAACGCGCGTAAAACAGAATAAAAACGACGAAATTTTGGCTTATTCGTTTTTATTAATATTGCTTCTATTTGAAACGACTTCAACGATCTAAAATGCTTGAAAATGCGCTTATTTTAGCAAAACAGCACGTTTTGAGCTTTTAATCTGCGTTTTAACGCGTAAAACAGCATAAAACGACGAAATTTTATTATCTGCCTTTTATTAATAATAATAATGCGTCTATTTCCGGAACGTGATTTCAACGATCTGTAAAATGATTGAAATGCTTATTTTAGCAAAACAGCACGTTTTGTTTTAATCTGCGTTTTAACGCGTAAAAACAGCATAAAACGACGAATTTTTTATTATTCGTTTTATTAATATTGCTTCTATTTTGAACGATTTCAACGATCTAAAATGCTTTGAAAAATGCTTATTTTAGTAAAACAGCACATTTCTGAGCTTTAATCTGCGCTTAACGCGTAAAAACAGCATAAAAACGACGAATTTTTAGCTATTCGTTTTTATTAATATTGCGTCTATTTGAAACGATTTCCAACGATCTAAAAATGCCGCTTGAAAAATGCTTATTTTGCAAAACAACAGCAATCGTTTTGAGTTTTAATCTGCGTTTTAACGCGTAAAACAGCATAAAAAACGACGAATTTTATTATTTGTTTTATTAATATTGCCTTCGTATTTGAACGATTTCAACGATCTAAAAATTCTGAAAATGTTTATTTTAGCAAAAAACAGCACGTTTTGAGTTTTTAATCTGCGTTTTAACACGTAAAACAGCATAAAACAATACCTTTGCCATTCGTTTTTATTAATATTGCTTCTATTTCCAACGATTTCAACGATCTAAAAATGCTTGAAAAATGCTTATTTTAGCAAAACAGCACGTTTTGAGCTTTAATCTGCGTTTTAACGCGTAAACAGCATGTAAAACGACGAAATTTTTATTATTCGTTTTTATTAATATTGCGTCTATTTGAGCGATTTCAAATCGATCTAAAAAATGCTTTGAAATGCTTTTATTTTAGCAAAAACAGCACGTTTTGAGTTTTAATCTGCGTTTTAACGCGTAGAAGAGCATAAAAATGACGAATTTTATTATTCGCTTTATTAATATTGCTTCTATTTAAACGATTTCAACGATCTAAAATGCTTGAAAATGCTTTTATTTTAGCAAAACAGCACGTTTTGAGCTTTAATCTGGTACTTTAACGCGTAAAACAGCATAAAAACGAATTTAAATTTTTATTATTATTCGTTTTTTATTAATATTGCTTCTATTTGAACGACTTAAACGATCTGTAACAAGCCAAAAATGCTTTTATTTTAGCAAAACAGCACATTTTTATTTTATTATTGCGTCTATTTGAACGATTTCAACGATCTAAAAATGCTTGAAAATGCTTTATTTTACAAAAACAGCACGTTTTGAGCTTTAATCTTGCGTTTTAACGCGTAAAACAGCATAAAACGACGAATTTTTTATTATTCGTTTTTATTAATATTGTAGTTTCTATTTGACTGAATTCAACGATCTGTAAAAATGCTTGAAAATGCTTATTTCAGCAAAACAGCAATCGCTCTTTTGAGTTTAATCTGCGTTTTAACGCGTAAAACAGTATAAAAACGACGAAATTTTTATTATCTTTGTTTTTATTAATATTGCGTCTATTTGAACGATTTCAATGATCTAAAATGTTTTGAAAAATGCTTAAGCAAAGCAAAACAGCACGTTTTGAGTTTTTAATCTGCGTTGTAACGCGTAAAACAGCATAAAAACGACGAATTTTTTTTTATTATTCGTTTTTATTACTATTGTTGCTATTTGAACGATTTCAACGATCTAAAATGTTTGAAAATGCTTATTTTAACAAAAAACAGCACGTTTTGAGCTTTAATCTGTGCGTTTTAACTCGTAAAAACAGCATAAAAAACGACGAAATTTTTTATTGCCTGTTTTTATTACTATTGCGTCTATTTGAACGTGTGATTTCAACGATCTAAAATGCTTGAAAAATGTTTATTTTGTGCAAAAACAGCACGTTTTGAGCTTTTATTCTGCTCTTTTAACGCGTAAACAGCATAAAAACGTGACGAAATTTTTTATTATATTCGTTTTTTATTTTTATTGGTGTCTATTTGAACGATTTCAAAGATCTAAAATGTTTGAAAATGCTTATTTTAAAAACAGCATCGTTTTGAGCTTTAATCTGCGTTTTAACGCGTAAAACAGCATAAAACAACGATTTTTTTATTATTATTCGTTTTTTATTAATATTGCGTCTTATTTGGAACGATTTCAACGATCTAAATGTTTGAAAATGCTTTATTTTTAACAAAACAGCACGTTTTGAGTTTTTAATCTGCGTTTTAACTGTAAACAGCATAAAACGATAAATTTTTTATTATTCGTTTTTTATTAATATTGCTTCTATTTGAACGATTTCAACGGATCTATAATGCTTTTGAAAATGCTTTATTTTAAATAAAACAGCATCGTTTTGAGTTTTAATCTGCGTTTTAACTGTAAAACAGCATAAAAACGATAAATTTTTTATTACCTGTTTTTATTATTATTGTTTCTATTTGAACGATTTCAACGATCAAACGCTTGAAAATGCTTTTATTTTAGCAAAATGTGCTAATGTTTTGAGCTTTAATCTGCGTTTTAACGCGTAAAAACAGCATAAAACGACGAAATTTCTTTTTATTATTCGTTTTTATTAATATTATGTCTATTTGAACGATTTCAAACTTATCTAAAATGCTTTAGAAAAATGCTTATTTTAGCAAAACAGCACGTTTTGAGTTTTAATCGCGTTTTAACGCGGTAAAACAGCATAAAAACGACGAAATTTTTATTATTCGTTTTTATTTTATTGCTTCTATTTGAACGATTTCAACGATCTAAAAATGCCGGAAAATGTTGTATCTTTAGCAAAACAGCACGTTTTGAGTTTTAATCTGCGTTTTAAACGCGTAAAACAGCATAAAAACGACGTGAAATTTTTATTTTTTGCCCGTTTTTATTTTTATTACAGGTTCATTTGAACGATTTCAACGGATCTAAAATGCGTTTGAAAATGCTTATTTTAGCAAAACAGCACGTTTTGAGTTTTAATCTGCGTTTTAACGCGTAAAACAGCATAAAAACGACGAAATTTATTTAATCGTTTTTTATTAATATTGCGTCTATTTGAACGATTTCAACGATCTAAAATGCTTGAAAATGCTTATTTTAGCAAAAACAGCACGTTTTGAGCTTTAATCTGCGCGTTTTAACGCGTAAAACAGGCATAAAAACGACGAATTTTTGCCATTCGCCTTTTATTAATATTGCTTCTATTCTTGAACGATTTCAACGATCTAAAATGCTTGAAAATGCTTATTTTAGCAAAACAGCACGTTTTGAGCTTTAATCTGCGTTTTAACACGTAAAACAGCATAAAACGACGAATTTTATTCGTTTTATTATTATTGCTTCTATTTGAACGATTTCAACGATCTAAAAAATGCTTGAAAAATGCTTATTCTTTAGCAAAACAGCATCGTTTTGAGTTTTTAATCTGCGTTTTAACGCGTAAAACAGCATAAAAAACGACGATTGATTTTTTATTATTGGTTTTTTATTAATATTGCTCTATTTGAAACGATTTCAACGATCTAAAATGTTTTGAAAATGCTTATTTTAAAACAGCACCGTTTTATAAAGCTTTAATCTGCGTTATAACGCGTAAAACAGCATGTAAAAACGACGAAATTTTTATTATTCGTTTTTATTAATATTGCGTCTATTTGAACGATTTCAACGATCTAAAAATGCATGAAAATGCTTATTTTAAAGCAAAACAGTAATGTTTTGCGGAGCTTTAATCTGCTTTACCCGCGTAAAACAGCATAAAAACGACGAATTTTATTATTCGTTTTTAATTAATTACGTTTCTATTTGGAACGATTTCAACGATTCAAAATGCTTGAAAAATGCTACTTAGCAAAACAGCACGTTTTGAGTTTCTATTCTGCGTTTTAACGCGCAAAACAGCATAAAAATCTGGTCACGAAATTCTTTTATTATTCGTTTCTATATTAATACTGCGTCTATTTGAACGATTTCAAATGATCTAAAATGTTTGAAAAATGCTTACGAAAGCAAAACAGCAATGTTTTGAGCTTTAATCTGCGTTTTAACGCGTAAAAACAGCATAAAAATGACGAATTTTATTATTCGTTTTTATTATTGCTTCTATTTAAACGATTTCAACGATTTAAAATGCTTGAAAATGCGCTTATTTTAGCAAAACAGCACGTTTGAGCTTTAATCTGCGTTTTAACGCGTAAAACAGCATAAAAACGACGAAATTTTTATTATTCGTTTTTATTAATATTGCTTCTATTTTGAACTTATTTCCAAATGATCTAAAAATGCTTGAAAATGCTTATTTTTAGCAAAACAGCACGTTTTGAGCTTTAAACGGTGTTATAACGCGTAAAACAGTAGTAAAACGACGAATTTTATTATTCGTTTTTATTAATATTGCGTCTATTTGAACGTAGATTTACCCGGGATCTAAAATGCATGAAAATGTTTACTTTAGTAAAACAGCACGTTTTGAGTTTTAATCTGCGTTTCAACGCGTAAAACAGCATAAAAACGACGAATTTTTATTATCTGTTTTAATCAATATTATTTCTATTTTAAACGATTTCAACGATCTAAAATGCTTCAAAATGTTTATTATTTTAGCAAAAACAGCACGTTTTGAGTTTTATTCTGCGTTTTAACGCGTAAAACAGCATAAAAAACGACGATTTTTTATTATTCGTTTTTATTAATATTGCTTCTATTTGAAACGATTTCAACGATCTAAAATGTTTTGAAAAATGCTTATTTTAGCAAACATATCGTTTTGAGTTTTAATCTGCGTTTTAACGCGTAAAGTCAGCATAAAAACGACGATTTTTTTGTATTATTGGTTTTTATTAATATTGCTTCTATTTGAA
>NW_027046820.1:17500-20355 GCF_025399875.1 Dalotia coriaria | reverse complement strand
TTAAAGGGCCCGTTAAAACAAAACTTTTTTTAAAACCCAAAGGGAAATTTTTTAATTAAAAAAAAAAATTTTTTCTTTTTTTATTAAAAAAATTTTTCCAAACTTTTTGCGTCTTTTTTTTAAAAAAGGGGATTTTCCCAACAAAAAATCCTTTTAAAAAGGGCTTTTAAAAAAAAAAAAAAAAAAAAAAAAATTTTTTTTTTTTTTTTCCCCTTTTTAAATTTTTTTTTAAAAACGCCAAAAAAAAAAAGCAAAAGTTTTGCAGACGTTTTGAGCTTTAATCTGCGTTTTAACGCGTAAAACAGCATAAAACGACGAATTTTTATTATTCGTTTTTTATTAATATTGCTTCTATTTGAACGATTTCAACGATCTAAAATGCTTGAAAATGCTTATTTTAGCAAAACAGCACGTTTTGAGGCTTTAATCTCATTTTAACGCGTAAAACACAAAAAAACGACAAAAATTTTTATTATTCGTTTTTTATTAATATTGCGTCTATTTGAACGATTTCAACGATCTAAAATGCTTGAAAATCTTATTTTTGCAAAACAGCACGTTTTGGCAAGTAATCTCGTTTTAACGCGTAAACAACATAAAACGACGATTTTTTATTCGTTTTTTTAATATTAATCTATTTGAAGAATTTCAACGATCTAAAATGCTTGAAAATGCTTATTTTAGCAAAACAGCACGTTTTAGCTTTATTCCGTTTTAACGCGTAAAACAGCAAAAAAACACAAAATTTTATTATTCGTTTTTTATTAATATTGCGTCTATTTACGTTTTTCGATCTAAAATGCTGAAAATGCTTATTTTAGAATCAGCATTTTTTTTGAGCTTAACCCTGCGTTTTAACGCGTAAAACAGCAAAAATGACGATTTTTATTATTCTTTTTTTATTAATATTGCTTCTATTTAAACGATTTCAACGATCAAAAATGCTTGAAAATGCTTATTTTGCAAAACCGCACGTTTTTGAGCTTTTAATCTGCGTTTAACGCGTAAAACAGCAAAAAAACGACAATTTTTATTATTCGTTTTTATTAATATTTTCTATTTGAACGGTAAACGATCTAAAATGCTTGAAAATCTTATTTTAGCAAAACAGCACGTTTTGAGCTTTAATCTGCTTTTAAACGCGAAAAACCCATAAAAACGACGAATTTTTATTATTCGTTTTTATTAATATGCTTCTATTTGAACGATTTCAACGATCTAAAATGCTTGAAAATGCTTATTTTAGCAAAAAGCACGTTTTTGAGCTTTAATCTGCTTTTTAACGCGTAAACACATAAAACGACAAATTTTTATTATTCGTTTTTAATAATATTGCGTCTTTTGAACGATTTCAACGATCTAAAATGCTTAAAAAATGCTTATTTTAAAACAGCGTTTTGAGCTTTAATCAACGTTTTAACGCGTAAAACAACATAAAAGCAGAAATTTTTATTATTCGTTTTTATTAATATTACGTCTATTGAACGATTTCCAGCGATCTAAAATGCTTGAAAATGCTTATTTTAGCAAAACAGCACGTTTTGAGCTTTAATCTGCTTTTTAACGCGTAAAAGGCAAAACGGAATTTTTATTATTCGTTTTTATTAAAAAGTTCTATTTGAACGATTTAAAGATCTAAAATCTTGAAATTTTTATTTTAGCAAAACAGCACGTTTTGAGCTTTAATCAGCGTTTTAACGCGTAAACAGCATAAAACGACGAAATTTTATTATTGTTTTTATTAATTGGTTTTTTTGGGGCCCAAAATTTTTTTAAACCCCCAAAAAAAATTTGGTTTTTTTTTTTTAAAAAAAAAATTTTCCTTTTTAAAAAATTTTTTTAAATTTTTTTAAAATTTTTTTTTAAAAAAAAAACCCCCCCTTTTTTTTTGGGGGGTTTTTTTAAAACCAAAAAGGGGAAAAAAGAAAAAAAAATTTTTTTTTTTTTTTTTTAAAAAAAAAAATTTTTTAAAAAAAATTTTAAATTTTTTTTTGGAAAACCCCCAAAAAAAAAAAAAGGGGAAAAAAAATTTTTAAAAAATTTTTTATTTTTTTTTAAAATTTTTTTTTTTTCCTTTTTAAAAAAAAAATTTTTTTTTTTCCCCAAAAAAATTTTAAAAAATTTTAAAAAAAAAAATTTTTTTTTTTGGTTTTTTAAAAAAAAAAGGGTTTTTAAAAAAAAAGCAAAAAATTTTTTTTTTTAAAAAATTTTAAAAAAAAAGAAAAAAACCGTAAAAAAAAAAAACCGTTTTTTTAAATTATTTTTTTTAAAAAATTTTCCTTTTTAAAACGTTTAAAATTTTTTAAAAAAAAATTTTTTTTAAAAACCCCTTTTTTTAAAAGGGGAAAAGGGTTTTTTAAAAATTTTTATTTTTTTTTTAAATTTTTTTTAAAATTTAAAATTTTTTTTTTAAAAAACCCTTTTTTAAAAAATTTTTTTTTTAAAAAAGGTTTAAAAAAAAAAAAAAACCCTTTTTTTAATTTTCGTTTTTTTTAAAGGCCCCCGGAAAAAAAACCCAAAAAGGTTTTTTAAAAAAAAAAAAAAGGGGGGGGGGGGGGAAAAAAAAAAAAGGGAAAAAAAAAATTTTTTTTAAATTATTTTTTTTTTAAATTTTTTTTAAAGGAAAATTTTTTTTTAAAAAAATTTTTTTTAAAAACCCCCCCTTTAAAAAAAAAAAAGGGGTTTTTTTAAAAAAAGGGGTTTTTTTTTATTTTTTTTTAAAAAAGGGGCCCCATTTAAAAAAAAAATTTAAAAAAATTTTTAAAAAAAATTTTTTTTAAAAAAAATTTTTGGGTTTTAAAAAAAAAAAAAAAAAAAATTTTTTTTTTTTTAAATTTTTTTTTTTCGTTTTTAAA
>NW_027046820.1:0-12500 GCF_025399875.1 Dalotia coriaria | reverse complement strand
TTTGAGCTTTAATCTGCATTTTAACGCGTAAAAACAGTATAAAAACGACGAAATTTTTATTATCTGTTTCATTAATATTGCGTCTATTTTGAACGATTTCCCAACGATCTAAAAATGCTTGAAAATGCTTATTCTTGGCAAAACAGCATCGTTTTGAGCTTTTAATCTGCGTTTTAATCGCGTAAAACAGCATAAAACGACGAATTTTTATTATTCGTTTTTATTAATATTGAATCTATTTGAACGATTTCCAACGATCTAAAATGCTTGAAAATGCTTATTTTAGCAAAACAGCACGTTTTTGAGCTTTATTCTGCGTTTTAACGCGTAAAACAGCATAAAAATGACGAAATTTTATTATCTGTTTTTATTAATATTGCGTCTATTCTGAACGATTTCAACGATCTAAAATGTTTGAAAATGTTTATTTAGCAAAATATAATGTTTTGAGTTTTTTAATCTGCGTTTTAACGCGTAAACAGTATAAAATGACGAATTTTTTTATTATTCGTTTTTATTAATATTGCTTCTATATAAACGATTTCAAATCGATCAAAATGCTTCTGAAAATGCTTATTTTAGCAAAACAGCACGTTTTGAGCTTTAATCTGCGTTTTAACGCGTAAAACAGCATAAAAACGACGAATTTTTATTATTCGTTTTATTAATATTGCTTCTATTTGAACGATTGCAACGATCTAAAATGCTTGAAAATGCTTATTTTAGCAAAACAGCATCGTTTTGAGCTTTAACTGCGTTTTAACGCGTAAAACAGCATAAAAACGACGAATTTTTATTATTCGTTTTATTAATATTGCTTATATTTGAAACGATTTCAACGGATTCAAAAATGCTTGAAAATGCTTATTTTAGCAAAACAGCACGTTTTGAGCTTTAACCCGCGTTTTAACGCGTAAAACAGCATAAAAACGACGAATTTTTTATTATCTGTTTTAATAATAAGGCTATGTCTATATTTGAACGATTTCAAACGATCTAAAATGCTTGAAAATGCTTATTTTAAAGCAAAAAACAGCACGTTTTGAGTTTTAATCTGCGTTTTAACGCGTAAACAGCGCAAAACGACGAATTTTTTATTATTCGTTTTTGCCAATATTGCTTCTATTTGAACGATTTCAACGATCTAAAAATGCTTGAAAATGCTTATTTGGCAAAACAGCACGTTTGAGCTTTAATCTGCGTTTTAACGCGTAAAACAGCATATAAAAACGACGAATTTTTTATTATTCGTTTTTTATTAATATTGTTTCTATTTGAACGATTTCTAACGATCTAAAAATGCTTGAAAATGCTTATTTTAGCAAACAGCACGTTTTGAGTTTTAATCTGCGTTTAACGCGTAAACAGCATAAAAAACGACGAATTTTTATTATAATGTTTTTATTAATATTGCTTCTATTTGAACGATTTCAACGATCTAAATGCTTGAAAATGCTTATTTTAGCAAAACAGCACGTTTTGAACTTTAATCTGCGTTTTAACGCGTAAAACAAAGCATAAAAATTGACGAATCTTTTTATTATTCGTTTTTACATTAATATTGCTTCTATTTGAACGATTTCAACGATCTAAAACGCTTGGGTGCGCTTATTTTGCTGCAAAACAGCATCGTTTTGAGCTTTAATCTGCGTTTTAACGCGTAAAACTGCATAAAAAAAACGACGTACCCTTATTATCTTTCGTTTTTTATTAATATTGTTTATTTGAACGATTTCAACGATCTAAAATGCTTGAAATGCTTATTTTAGCAAAACAGCACGTTTTTGAGTTTTAATCTGCGTTTTAACGCGCGTAAAACAGCATAAAAACGACGAATTTTTATTATTCGTTTTATTAATATTGCTTCTATTTGAAACGATTTCAACGGGATCTAAAAATGCTTGAAATGCTTATTTTAGCAAAACAGCACGTTTTGAGCTTTAATCTGCGTTTTAAATGCAAAACAGCATAAAACGACGAATTTTTATTATTCGTTTTTATTAATATTGCGTCTATTTAAACGATTTCAACGATCTGCGCTTGGAAAATGCTTATTTTAGCAAAAAAACAGCACGTTTTGAGTTTTAATCTGCGTTTTAACGCGTAAAACAGCATAAAAACGACGAATTTTTATTATTTGTTTTTTATTAATACTGTTTCTATTTGAACGGGATTTCAACGATCTAAAAATGCTTGAAAAATGCTTATTTTAGCAAAACAGCACGTTTTGAGCTTTAATCTGCGTCTTAACGCATAAAACAGCATAAAAACGACGAATTTTTATTATTCGTTTTATTACTATTGCTTCTATTTGAACGATTTCAACGATCTAAAATGCTTGAAAATGATTATTTGTGCAAAACAGAACGTTTTGAGCTTTAATCTGGCGTTTTAACGCGTGAAAACAGCATAAAACGACGAAGTTTTATTATCTGCTTTTGCCATTGGTCTATTTGAACGATTTCCCAACGATCTAAAATGCTTGAAAATGCTTATTTGTAGCAAAACAGCACGTTTTGAGCTTTAATCAGCGTTTTAACGCGTAAAACAAAAGCATAAAAACGACGAATCTTTTATTATTCGTTTTTATTACTTATTGCGTCTATTTGAACGATTTCCAACGTGATCCAAATGCTTGAAAATGCTTATTTTAGCAAACAGCACGTATTGAGCTTTAATCTGCGTTTTAACGCGTAAAGCAGCATAAAAACGACGAATCTCTACTATTCGCTTTTTATTAATATTGCTTCTATTTGAACGATTTCTCGCAACGATCTAAAAATGCTTGAAAATGCTTATATTTTAGCAAAAACAGCAAGTTTTGAGCTTTTATCTGGCGTTTAACGCGCAAAACAGCATAAAAACGACGAAATTTTTATTATTCGTTTTTATTAATATTGCGTCTATTTGAACGATTTTCAATTTACCGTACCGTTTCAAAATGCTTATTTTAGCAACACAGCACGTTTTGAGCTTTAATCTGCGTTTTAACTGTAAAATACATAAAAATGACGAATTTTTTTTTATTATTCGTTTTTATTAATATTGTTTCTCTATTTAAACGATTACCGATCTAAAACGCTTAAAAATGCTTATTTTGTGCAAAAACAGCACGTTTTGAGCTTAAATCTGCGTTTTAACGCGTAAAACAGCATAAAAAACGACGAAATTTTTATTATTCGTTTTTATTACTATTGCTTCTATTTGAAGGATTTCAACGATCTAAAATGCTTGAAAATGCTTATTTTAGCAAAACAGCACGTTTTGTTTTAATCTGCGTTTAACGCGTAAAAACAGTTACAAAACGACGAATTTTTATTATCTGCTTTTATTAATACGTGCCCATTTTAACGATTTCAACGATCTAAAAATGCTTGAAAATGCTTTTATTTTAGCAAAACAGCATCGTTTTGAGCTTAATCAGCGTTTAACGCGCAGTAAACAGCATAAAACGACGTAAAATTTTATTATTCGTTTTTATTAATATTGCGCTCTATTTGAAATCGATTTCTAAATCGATCTAAAATGCTTGGAAAATGCTTATTTTAGCAAAACAGCACGTTTTGAGCTTTAAATCGCGTTTTAACGCGTAAAATAAAAGCATGTAAAAACGACGAATTTTTGGCTATTCGTTTTAATAATGCCGCTCTGCTTCAAACCATTTCAACGATCTAAAATGCTTGAAAATGCTTATTTTAGCAAAACAGCACGTTTGAAAGCTTTAATCTGCGTTTTAACGCGTAAAACAGCATAAAAACGACGAATTATTATTCGTTTTTATTAATATTGCGTCTATTTGAACGATTTCAACGATCTAAAATGCTTAAAATGCTTATTTTAGCAAAACAGCACGTTTTGAGTTTTAATCTGCGTTTTAACGCGTAAAACAGCATAAAAACGATGAATTTTTTATTATTCGTTTTTATTAATATTGCTTCTATTTAAACGATTTCAACGATCTAAAATGCTTGGAAAATGCTTATTTTAGCAAAACAGCACTTTTTGAGTTTAACTGCGTTTTAACGCGTAAAACAGCAAAAAATGACGAATTTTTTTATTATTCGTTTTATTACTATTACTTATTTGAACGATTTCAACGATCTAAAATGCTTGAAAATGATTATTTTAGCAAAACAGTACGTTTTGAGTTTAATCTGCGTTTAACGCGTAAAAACGCACAAAACGACGAAGTTTTTATTATTTCGTTTTTTATTAATATTGCGTCTATTTCCGAACGATTTCAACGATCTAAAATGCTTGAAAATGCTTATTTTTAGCAAACAGCACGTTTTGAGTTTTAATCTGCGTTTTAACGCGTAAAACAGCATAAAACGACGAATTTTTATTATTCGTTTTTATTAATATTGCGCCTATTTGAACGGGATTTCAACGATCCAAAATGCTTGAAAATGCTTATTTTAGCAAAACAGCACGTATTGAGTTTAATCTGCGTTTTAACGCGTAAACAGCATAAAACGACGAATTTTTTATTATTCAGTTTTTATTAATATTGTTTCTATTTGAACGATTTCAACGATCTAAAAATGCTTGAAAATGCTTTCTATTTTAGCAAAACAGCAAGTTTTGAGTTTTATTCTGCGTTTTAACGCGTAAAATGCCATAAAACGACGAAATTTATTATTCGTTTTGCCACATTAAAGTCTATTTGAACGATTTCAACGATCTAAAATGCTTGAAAATGCTTATTTTAGCAACACAGCACGTTTTGAGCTTTAATCTGCTTTAACTGTAAAACAGCATAAAAATGACGAATTTTATTATTCCGTTTTTATTAATATTGCTTCATTTAAAACGATTTCATCGATCTAAAACGCTTTAAAAATTATCTAGCAAAACAGCACGTTTTGAGCTTAAATCTGCGTTTAACGGCGTAAAACAGCATAAAACGACGAAATTTTTATTATTCGTTTTATTAATATTGCTTCTATTTGAAGCGATTTCAACGATTCAGTACCGCTTGAACATGCTTATTTTAGCAAAACAGCACGTTTTGAGCTTTAATCTGCGTTTTAACGCGTAAAACAGCATAAAACGACAAATTTTTATTATTCCGTTTTATTAATATTGCGGCCCATTTGAACGATTTCAACGATTCAAAATGCTTGAAAATGCTTATTTTAGCAAACAGCACGTTTTGAGTTTTAATCATGTTTTAATCGCGTAAAACAGCATAAAAACGACGAAATTTTAGCATATTCTTTTTATTAATACTGCGTCTATTTCCGAACGTGAGGATTTCAACGATCTGCAAAATGCTTCGAAAATGCTTATTTTAAAGCAAAACAGCACGTTTTGAGTTTTAATCTGCCTTTTACGCGTAAAGCATAAAAATGACGAATTTTTGGCTATTCGTTTTAACAATATTGCTTCGTATTTGAACGATTTCAACGATCTAAAATGCTTGAAAATGTTTATTTTAGCAAAACAGCATCAAGTTTTGAGCTTTAATCTGCGTTTTAACGCGTAAAAACAGCATAAAAACGACGAATTTTTATTATTCGTTTTTATTAATATTGCGTCTATTTGAACGATTTCAACGATCTAAAATGCTTAAAAATGCTTTTATTTTAGCAAAACAGCACGTTTTGAGCTTTAATCTGCGTTTTAACGCGTAAAACAGCATAAAAAACGACGAATTTTTTATTATTCGTTTTTTATTATTATTGCTTCTATTTGAACGATTTCAACGATCTAAAATGCTTTGAAAATGCTTTTATTTTAGCAAAACAGCACTTTAGTTTTAATCTGCGCTTTAACGCGTAAAATGGTGTTACAGCAAAACGACGAATTTTATTATTCGTTTTATTAATATTATGTCTATTTGAACGATTTCAACGATCTAAAATGTTGAAAATGCTTATTTTGTGCAAACAGCACGTTTTGAGCTTTAATCTGCGTTTTAACGCGCGTAAAACAGCATAAAAATGACGAATTTTTATTATCTGTTTTATTAATATTGCTTCTATTTGAACGATTTCAACGATCTAAAATGCTTGAAAATGCTTATTTTAGCAAAACAGCATCGTTTTGAGCTGTAATCTGCGTTTTAAACGCGTAAAACAGCATGTAAAACGACGCACTTTTTATTATTCGTTTTTATTACTATTGCGTCTATTTGAACGTGATTTCAACGATCTAAAAATGCTTGAGAATGCTTATTTTAGCAAAACAGCACGTTTGAGCTTTAACGCGTTTTAACGCGTAAAGCAAGCGGCGTAAAAAACGACGCAACTTTTGCTTGCCCGTTTTTATTTTATTGCGTCTATTTTGGTTCACCATCCGCCATTTCAGCAAAACAGCACGTTTTGAGTTTAATCTGCGTTTAACGCGTAAAACTGCATAAAACGACGAAATTTTTATTATTCGTTTTATTAATATTAAGCTTCTATTTGAACGATTTCAACGATCTAAAATGCTTGAAAAATGCTTATGCCTTAGCAAAACAGCACGTTTTGAGCTTTAATCTGCGTTTTAACGCGTAAAATTACATAAAAACGACGAATTTTTTATTATTCGTTTTTATTACTATTGGCTTCTATTTGAACGATTTCAACGATCTAATGCTTGAAAATGCTTATTTTGTACAAAACAGCACGTTTTGAGCT
Organism: Dalotia coriaria; assembly: GCF_025399875.1. Classification (NCBI taxonomy): domain Eukaryota; kingdom Metazoa; phylum Arthropoda; class Insecta; order Coleoptera; family Staphylinidae; genus Dalotia; species Dalotia coriaria. The sequence goes on along the minus strand of NW_027046820.1, from coordinate 5,874 downwards.
TTTAATCTGGCGTTTTAACGCGTAAAACAGCATAAAACGACGAATTTTTTATTATTCGTTTTTATTAATATTGCGTCTATTTTGAACGATTTCAACGATCTAAAATGCTTGAAATGCTTATTTTAAAGCAAAACAGCACGTTTTTTGAAAGCTTTTAATCTGCGTTTAACGCGTAAAACAGCATAAAACGACGAATTTTTATTATTTGTTTTTATTAATATTGCTTCTATTTGGAACGATTTCAACGATCTAAAATGCTTGAAAATGCTTATTTTAAAGCAAAATGTTAATGTTTTGGAGCTTTAATCTGCGCCCTAACGCATGTTACAAAACGAATTTAACTTTTTATTATTCGTTTTAATAATACGTTTCATTTCTGGAACGATTTCAACGATCTAAAATGCTTGGAAAATGATTACTTCCAGCAAAAACAGAACGTTTTGAGCTTTAATCTGCGTTTTAACGCGTAAAACAGCATAAAACGTGACGGTGCTTTTTATTATTCGTTTTGCCAATATTGCGTCTATTTTAACGATTTCAACGATCTAAAAATGCTTGAAATGCTTATTTTGTGCTAAAACAGCACGTTTTGAGCTTTAATCTGCTTTAACGCGTAAAACAGCATAAAACGACGAATTTTTATTATTCGTTTTTATTAATATTGCGTCTATTTGAACGTGATTTCAACGATCTAAAATGCTTGAAAATGATTATTTTAGCAAAACAGCACGTTTTGAGCTTTAATCTGCGTTTTAACGCGTAAAACAGCATAAAAACGACGCAGTTTTTATTATTCGTTTTTATTAATATTGCGTCTATTTGAACGATTTCAACGATCTAAAATGCTTCTGGCAAAATGCTTTACTTTTAGCAAAACAGTTAATGCGTTTTGAGTTTCTTTAATCTGCGTTTTAACGCGTAAACAGCATGTAAAAACGACGTGAATTTTTATTATTCGTTTTTATTATTGCGTCTATTTGAACGATTTCAACGATCCAAAATGCTTGAAAATGCTTTTATTTAGCAAAACAGCACGTATTGAGCTTTAATCTGCGTTTTAACGCGTAAACAGGCATAAAAACGACGAATTTTTTTATTATTCGTTTTTATTAATATTGCTTCTATTTGAACGATTTCAACGTGATCTAAAATGCTTGAAAATGCTTATTTTAGCAAAAACAGCAAGTTTTGAGTTTTTATTCTGCCTTTAAACGCGTAAAACAGCGCCAAAACGACGAAATTTTATTATTCGTTTTACAATATTGCGTCTATTTGAACGATTTCAACGATCTAAAATGCTTGAAAATGCTTATTTTAGCAACACAGCACGTTTTGAGCTTTAATCTGCGCTTTAACTTCGTAAACAAAAGCATAAAAATGACGAATTTTTATTATTCGCTTTTTTATTAATACGTTTCTATTTAAACGATTTCATCGGATCTAAAACGCTTAAAATGCTTATTTTTAGCAAAACAGCACGTTTTGAGCTTAAATCTGCGTTTTAACGCGTAAAACAGCATAAAACGACGAAATTTTTATTATTCGTTTTTTGCCATTATTGCTTCTATTTGAAGGATTTCAACGATCTAAAATGCTTGAACATGCTTATTTCAGCAAAACAGCACGTTTTGAGCTTTAATCTGCGTTTTAACGCGTAAACAGCATAAAAACGACAAATTTTTTATTATTCGTTTTTATTAATATTGCGTCTATTTGAACGATTTCACGATCTAAAATGCTTGAAATGCTTTATCTTTTAGCAAAACAGCACGTTTTGAGCTTTAACTTCGCGTTTTAACGCGTAAAACAGCATAAAAAACGACGAAATTTCTTTTATTATTCGTTTTTATTAATATTGCGTCTATTTTGAACGATTTCAACGATCTAAAAATGCTTGAAAATGCTTTTATTTTAGCAAAACAGCACGTTTTGAGCTTTAATCTGCCTTTTTACGCGTAAAATAGCATAAAAATGACGAATTTTTTATTATTCGTTTTTAATAATATTGCCGTATTTGAAACGGATTTCAACGATTCTAAAAATGCTTGAAAATGCTTATTTTAGCAAAACAGCATCGTTTTGAGTTTAATCTGCGTTTAACGCGTAAAACAGCATAAAACGACGAATTTTTTTATTATTCGTTTTATTAATATTGCGTCTATTTGAACGATTTCAACGATCTAAAATGCTTAAAAATGTTTATTTTAGCAAAACAGCACGTTTTGAGCTTTTAATCTGCGTTTTAACGCGTAAAATGTTATTAAAAACGACGAATTTTTATTATTCGTTTTTATTATTACGTTTCTATTTGAACGATTTCAACGATCTAAAATGCTTGAAAATGCTTTATTTTAGCAAAACAGCACTTTTTGAGTTTTAATCTGCGTTTTAACGCGTAAAACAGCATATAAAAACGACGAATTTTTAATATCTTTTCGTTTTTATTACTACGTTTCATTTGAAACGATTTCCCAACGATCTAAAATGCTTGAAAATGATTTCATTTTAAAGCAAAACAGCACGTTTTTGAGCTTTAATCTAAGTGTTTTAATCAAGTGTAAAACAGCATAAAAACGTGACGAAGTTTTTATTATTCGTTTTATTAATATTATGTCTATTTGAACGATTTCAACGATCTAAAATGCTTCTTGAAAATGCTTATTTTGTAGCAAAACAGCACGTTTCGAGTTTTAATCTGCGTTTTAACGCGGTAAAACAGCATAAAAACGACGAAATTTTTATTATCTGTTTTATTAATATTGGTGTCTATTTGAACGTGATTTCAATCGATCTAAAATGCTTGAAAATGTTTATTTTAGCAAACAGCACGTTTTGAGCTTTTAATCTGCGTTTTAACGCAAAACAGCATAAAAATGACGAATTTTTTATTATTCGTTTTTATTACTATTGCTTCTATTTGAACGATTTCAACGATCTAAAATGCTTGAAAATGCTTATTTTGAAGCAAAACAGCACGTTTTGAGCTGTAATCTGCGTTTTTAACGCGCGTAAAATGGCAGCGGTAAAAAAACGACGAATTTTTTTGCATTATTCGTTTTTTATTAATATTGCGTCTATTTGAACGTGATTTCAACGATCTAAAAATGCTTGAGACGTTTATTTTAGCAAAACAGCAATGTTTTGAGCTTTAATCTGCGTTTTAACGCGTAAAGCAGCATAAAACGACGAATTTTTAATATTCGTTTTTTATTTTATTGCGTCTATTTGAACGATTTAAATCGATCTAAAATGCTTGAAAATGCTTATTTTAGCAAAACAGCACGTTTTGAGTTTAATCTGCGTTTTAACGCGTAAAACCGCATACAAAACGACGAAATTTTTTATTATTCGCTTTATTAATATTGTTTATTTCCGGAACGATTTCAACGATCTAAAATGCTTGAAAAATGCTTATTTTGCTAACCCATTTTAAAAGTAATCTGCGTTTTAACGTAAAACAGCATAAAACGACGTAATTTTTATTATTCGTTTTTATTAATATTGCTTCTATTTGAACGATTTCAACGATCTAAAATGCTTGAAAATGCTTATTTTAGCAAAAACAGCACGTTTTGAGCTTTAATTCGCGTTTTAACGCGTAAAACAGCATAAAAAAACGACGAATTCTTTATTATTCGTTTTTATTAATATTGCGCCTATTTGAACGATTTTAACATCTAAAATGCTTCTTAAAAATGCTTATTTTAGCAAAACAGCACGTTTTGAAAGTTTTAATCTGCGTTTTAACGCGTAAAACAGCATAAAAAAACGACGAATTTTTTTATTATTTGTTTTATTACGTTTCATTTCCGAACGATTTCAACGATCTAAAATGCTTTGTGCAAATGCTTATTTTAGCAAAACAGCACGTTTTGAGTTTAATCTGCGTCTTTAACGCATAAAGCAGCATAAAAACGACGAATTTTTTATTATTCGTTTTTATTAATATTGTTTCTATTTGAACGATTTCAACGATCTAAAATGTTTGAAAATGATTATTTTAGCAAAACAGAACGTTTTGAGCTTTAACGCGTTTAACGCGTAAAACAGCATAAAAACGACAGTTTTTATTATTCGTTTTGCCATTATTGCGTTCATTTTAACGATTTCAACGATCTAAAATGCTTGAAAATGTTATTTTAAAGCAAAAACAGCACGTTTTTGAGCTTTAATCTTGCTTTAACGCGTAAAACAGCATAAAAAACGACGAATTTTTTATATTATTCGTTTTTTATTAATATTGCGTCTATTTGAACGATTTCAACGATCCAAAATGCTTGAAAAATGCTTATTTTAAAGCAAAACAGCAGCGCTGAGCTTTAATTCGCGTTTACCCGCGTAAAACAGCATAAAAAACGACGAATTTTTATTATTCGTTTTATTAATATTGCTTCTATTTGAACGATTTCAACGATCTAAAATGCTGGAAAATGCTATTTTGCGCGTTAAGCGCTTTGAGTTTTATTCTGCGTTTTAACGCGCGTAAAACAGCATAAAAAACGACGAAATTTTTATTAATTCGTTTTTATTAATATTGCGTCTATTTGAACGATTTCAACGATCTAAAATGCTTAAAAATGCTTATTTTAGCAACACAGCACGTTTTGAGCTTAATCTGCGTTTTAACGCGTAAAAACAGCATAAAAAACGACGAATTTTTTTTATTATTATTCGTTTTTATTAATATTGCGTCTATTTGAACGATTTCAACGATCTAAAAATGCTTGAAAATGTTATTTTGTGCGCAAAACAGCACGTTTTGAGCTTTAATCAGTGTTTAACGCGTAAACAGCATAAAACGACGAAATTCTTTATTATTCGTTTTATTAATATTGCGTCTATTTGAACGTGATTTCCTCAACGATTCAAAATGCTTGAAAATGCTTATTTTAGCAAAACAGCACGTTTGAGTTTTAATCTCGCGTTTTAACGCAAGCGTAAACAGCATAAAAACGACGAATTTTTTATTATTCGTTTTTAATAATATTGCTTCTCTATTTGAACGATTTCAACGATCTCAAAATGCTTGAAATGCTTATTTTCAAAACAGCACGTTTTGAGTTTTAATCGCGTTTTAACGCGTAAAACGGCATAAAACCCACGAAATTTTTATTTCTTTTTTTATTAATATGGCGTCATTGAACGATTTCAACGATCTAAAATGCTTGAAAATGCTTATTTTAGCAAAACAGCACGTTTTGAGTTTTAATCTGCGTTTTAACGCGTAAAACAGCATAAAAGGGACGAATTTTTATTATTCGTTTTTAATATTGTTCTATTTGAACGATTTCAACGATCTAAAATGCTTAAAAAATGCTTATTTTAGCAAAACAGCACGTTTTGAGCTTTAATCTGCGTTTTAACCGCGAAAAAACAGCATAAAAAACGACGAATTTTTATTCTTTTTTATTAATATTGCGCTATTTAAAACGATTTCAACGATCTAAAATGCTTAAAAATGTTATTTTAGCAAAACAGCACGTTTTGAGTTTAATCTGCGTTTAACGCGTAAAACAGCAAAAAAACGACGAATTTTTTATTCGTTTTTATTAATATTGTTTATTTGAACGATTTCAACGATCTAAAATGCTTGAAAATGCTTTTTTAGCAAAACAGCTCTTTTTGAGCTTAATCTGCGTTTTAAGCGTAAAACAGCATAAAAAACGACGAATTTTTTATTATTCGTTTTTTTTAAATTTGCTTCTATTTGAACGATTTCAACGATCTAAAATGCTTGAAAATGTTTTTTTAAAAGCAAACCCGTTTTGAGCTTTAATCTGCGTTTTAACGCGTAAAACAGCATAAAAAGACGTAATTTTTATTATTCGTTTTATTAATTTTGGGTCTTTTTTGAACGATTTCAACGATCTAAAA
>NW_027046819.1:0-20367 GCF_025399875.1 Dalotia coriaria | reverse complement strand
CGTTTAACGCGTAAAAAAAGCAAAAAAACAAAAAAATTTTTTTATTATTCGTTTTTTATTTTATTGCGTCTTTTTTGAACGATTTCAAGGGATCAAAAAATCCCAAAAAATGCTTTTTTTTAGCAAAAAAACACTTTTAAAAAGTTTTTAATTTTGCGTTTTTAACGCGAAAAACAGCAAAAAAAACGACAATTTTTAACCGTTTTTATTTAATTTTTTGCTTCTATTTGAACGATTTAACGATCTAAAAAGGGTTTGAAAATGCTTATTTTAGCAAAACAAAAACTTTTTGAGCTTTAATCTGCTTTTTAAGGCAAAAAAGCATAAAAACGACAAAATTTTTTAAATTATTTCGTTTTTATTAAAAAATTTTTCTTTTTTTGGTTTAAACGTAAAAAGGGGGTTTGAAAATGCTTAATTTTAGCAAAAACCCCGGTTTTGAAGTTTTTTACCTTTTCGCAAAACGTTAAAAAAACGAAAAATTTTTTATTTTTTCTTTTTTAAATTGCGCTTTTGGGGTTTAACGTTAAAAAGTTGGGAAAATGTTTTCCCCAAAAACAGCATTTTTTTAAAAGTTTTAAATCCCAAACGAAAAAACACCCTAAAAATGGGGTTTTTTTACGAAATTTGGGCCTTTTTAAAAGGGTTTAAAGTTTAAAAAGTTTTTCAAAACAGCACGTTTTGATTTTTAAACCCGCGTTTTAACGCGTAAAACGCAAAAAAAAGGACAAAATTTTTTATTATTCTTTTTTATTAATATTGCCCCTTTTTTAAACGATTTCAACGATCTAAAAAGCTTAAAAATTGCTTTTTTTTGGCAAAACAGCACGTTTTGAGCTTTAATCTGCGTTTTAAGCGTAAAACGCTAAAAACGACAAAATTTTTATTACCCTTTTTTATTAATATTGCGTCTTTTAACGATTTCAACGATCTAAAATGTTTTAAAATGCTTATTTTAGAAAAAACAGAACGTTTTAGCTTTTTTTCGCGTTTTAAGGGAAAAAACAGCATAAAAAGGGACGAAAATTTTTTTTTTCTTTTTTTTTAAATATTGCTTCTATTTGAACGATTTCAACGATCTAAAATGCTTAAAAAATGCTTATTTTAGCAAAAAAAAACACGTTTTGAGTTTTAATCGGGCTTTTTAAGCGTAAAAAAAGCAAAAAAAACGACAAATTTTTTTTATTTTTCCCTTTTTATTAATATTGCGTCTATTTGAACGTTTTTCAACGATCTAAAATGTTTTTAAAATGCTTTTATTTTAAGAAAAACAGCACGTTTTGAGTTTTAAATTCAGCGTTTTAACGCGAAAAACAGCATAAAAACGACAAAATTTTTATTATTCTTTTTTATTAATTTTGGCTTTATTTTGGGAAACGTTTTCAAGGGATCAAAAAATGCTTGAAAATGTTTTTTAAAAACAGCACGTTTTGAGTTTAATCTGCGTTTTAACGCAAAAACAGCAAAAAAAAACGGACGAATTTTTTTATTATTCGTTTTTATTAATATTGCTTCTATTTGAACGTTTTCCCCAACGATCTAAAATGCTTAAAAATTTTAAACGCGAAGCAAAACAGCACGTTTAACTTTAATCTGCGTTTTAACGGGGTAAAACAGCAAAAAAAACGACAAAATTTTTTATTATTCTTTTTTATTAATATTCGGCCTATTTAAACGTTTTCCCCAACGATCAAAAAATGCTTAAAAATGTTTTATTTTAGCAAAAGCAAGTTTTGAGTTTTAATCTGCGTTTTAACGCGTAAAACAGCATAAAAAACGACAAATTTTTATTATTTGTTTTTATTAATATTGCTTTTTTTGAACGATTTAAACGATCTAAAATGTTTGAAAATGCTTTTTTTTAACAAAACAGCACGTTTTCAGTTTTAACTGCGTTTTAACGCGTAAAAAAAAGCAAAAAAAAACGACAAATTTTTTTTATTATTCGTTTTTTTTTTTATTGCGTCTTTTTTTGAACGATTTCAACGATCAAAAAAATGTTTGAAAATGTTTTTTTTGGAAAAAACAGCACTTTTTTATTTAATCTGCGTTTTAACGCGAAAAACAGCATAAAACCCCAAATTTTTTATTAATCTTTTTTTATTAATATTGCTTCTATTTGAACGATTTCAACGATCTAAAAATGCTTGAAAATGATTATTTTAGCAAAACAGCACGTTTTGAGCTTTAATCTGCGTTTTAACGCGTAAAGCAGCATAAAAACGACGAAATTTTATTATCGTTTTTATTAATATTGCGTCTATTGAACGATTTCAACGATTTAAAATGCTTGAAAATGCTTATTTTAGCAAAACAGCACGTTTTGAGCTTTAATCTGCGTTTTAACACGTAAACAGCATAAAAACGACGAAATTTTTATTATTCGTTTTTATTTTATTACGTCTATTAAAACGATTTCAACGATCTAAAATGCTTGAAAATGCTTATTTTAGCAAAACAGCACGTTTTGAGCGTTAATCTGCGTTTTAACGCGTAAACAGCATAAAACGACGAATTTGTTATTATTCGTTTTTATTAATATTGCTTCTATTTGAACGATTTCAACGATTAAAATGCTTGAAATGATTATTTTAAGCAAAACAGCACGTTTTGAGCTTCATTCTGCGTTTTAACGCGTAAAACAGCATAAAACGACGAAATTTTTATTATTCGTTTTTTATTTTTATTGCTTCTATTTGAACGATTTCAACGATCTAAAATGCTTGAAAATGCTTATTTTAGCAAAACAGCACGTTTTGAGCTTTAATCTGCGTTTTAACGCGTAAAACAGCATAAAAACGACGAATTTTTATTATTCGTTTTATTAATATTGCTTCTATTTGAACGATTTCAACGATCTAAAATGCTTGAAAATGCTTATTTTAGCAAAACAGCACGTTTTGAGCTTTTATTCTGCGTTTTAACGCGTAAAACAGCATAAAACGACGAAATTTTTATTATTCGTTTTTATTAATATTGCGTCTATTTGAACGATTTCAACGATCTAAAATGCGAAAATGCTTATTTTAGCAAAACAGCACGTTTTGAGCTTTAATCTGCGTTTTATCGCGTAAAACAGCATAAAAATGACGAATTTTTAGTATTCGTTTTTATTAATATTGTTCTATTTAAACGATTTCAACGATCTAAAATGCTTGAAAATGCTTATTTTAGCAAAACAGCACGTTTTGAGCTTTTAATCTGCGTTTTAACGCGTAAACAGCATAAAAAACGACGAAATTTTATTATTCGTTTTTATTTTTTATTGCGTCTATTTGATCGATTCAACGATCTAAATGCTTGAAATGCTTATTTTAGCAAAACAGCACGTTTTGAGCTTTAATCTGCGTTTTAACGCGTAAAACAGCATAAAACGACGAATTTTTATTATTCTTTTTTTATTAATATTGCTTCTATTTGAACGATTTCAACGATCTAAAATGCTTGAAAATGCTTATTTTAGCAAAACAGCACGTTTTGAGTTTTTATTCTGCGTTTTAACGCGAAAACAGCATAAAACGACGAAATTTTTTTTTTTTTTTTTTTTTTTTTTTTTTTTTTTTTTTTTTTTTTTTTTTTTTTTTTTTTTTTTTTTTTTTTTTTTTTTTTTTTTTTTTTTTTTTTTTTTTTTTTTTTTTTTTTTTTTTTTTTTTTTTTTTTTTTTTTTTTTTTTTTTTTTTTTTTTTTTTTTTTTTTTTTTTTTTTTTTTTTTTTTTTTTTTTTTTTTTTTTTTTTTTTTTTTTTTTTTTTTTTTTTTTTTTTTTTTTTTTTTTTTTTTTTTTTTTTTTTTTTTTTTTTTTTTTTTTTTTTTTTTTTTTTTTTTTTTTTTTTTTTTTTTTTTTTTTTTTTTTTTTTTTTTTTTTTTTTTTTTTTTTTTTTTTTTTTTTTTTTTTTTTTTTTTTTTTTTTTTTTTTTTTTTTTTTTTTTTTTTTTTTTTTTTTTTTTTTTTTTTTTTTTTTTTTTTTTTTTTTTTTTTTTTTTTTTTTTTTTTTTTTTTTTTTTTTTTTTTTTTTTTTTTTTTTTTTTTTTTTTTTTTTTTTTTTTTTTTTTTTTTTTTTTTTTTTTTTTTTTTTTTTTTTTTTTTTTTTTTTTTTTTTTTTTTTTTTTTTTTTTTTTTTTTTTTTTTTTTTTTTTTTTTTTTTTTTTTTTTTTTTTTTTTTTTTTTTTTTTTTTTTTTTTTTTTTTTTTTTAACGATCTTAAAATGCGAAAATGCTTTTTTAAAAAAACAGCACTTTTTAGCTTTAATCTGCTTTTTAACGCGTAAAACAGCAAAAACGACTTTTTAATTATTTTTTTTTTTATTAATATTGCTCATTTGAACGATTTAAACGATCAAAATGCTTGAAAATGCTTTTTTTAAACAAAACACCCGTTTAGTTTTTAATCTGCTTTTTAACGCGTAAAACAAAAAACGACAATTTTTTTTTAAATCTTTTTTTATTAATATTGCTTCTTTTGAACGATTTAAACGATCTTCTTGAAAATCTTTTTTAGCAAAACAGCACGTTTTGAGCTTTATTCTGCGTTTTAACGCGTAAAAAAAAAACGACAATTTTTTTATTATTCGTTTTTTAATATTGCTCTATTTGAACGATTTCAACGATCAAAAATGCTTAAAATGCTTATTTGAAAACAGCACGTTTGAGTTTTAAATCCGTTTTAACGCGAAAAACAAAAAAACGAAAAATTTTTATTATTCTTTTTTATTAATTTGCGTCTTTTGAACGATTTCAACGATCAAAATGCTTAAAATGCTTATTTTAGCAAAAAAAAGGTTTTGAGTTTTAATCGCGTTTTAAGAAAAACAAAAAAGCAAAATTTTTTTATTTTTTTTTAAAATTTGCTTTTTTGAACGATTTCAACGATCTAAAATGCTTGAAAATGCTTATTTTAGCAAAAACAGAAAGTTTTGAGTTTAATCGCGTTTTATCGCGTAAAAGCATAAAATGACGAATTTTTAGTATTCGTTTTTAATATTGCTTCTTTTTAAAACGATTTCAACGATCTAAAATGCTTGAAAATGCTTATTTTAGCAAAAACAGCACGTTTTGAGTTTTAATCTGCGTTTTAACGCGTAAACAGCATAAAACGACGAAATTTTTTATTCGTTTTTATTTTATTGCGTCTATTTGATCGATTCCAACGATCTAAAATGCTTAAAAAATGTTATTTTAGCAAAACAGAGTTTTGAGCTTTAATCTGCGTTTTAACGGTAAAACAGCATAAAAACGACGAATTTTATTATTCTTTTTTTTAAATATTGTTCTATTTGAACGATTTCAACGATCTAAAATGCTTAAAAAATGCTTATTTTAGCAAAACAGCACGTTTTGAGTTTATTCTGCGTTTTAACGGGGTAAACGGGATAAAAACGACGAAATTTTTATTATTCGTTTTTATTTTATTGCGTCTATTTGATCGATTTCAACGATCTAAAATGCTTAAAAAATGTTATTTTAGCAAAACAGCACGTTTTGAGCTTTAAATCTGCTTTTTAACGCGAAAACAGCAAAAAACGACAAATTTTTTTAATTCTTTTTTATTAATATTGCTTCTATTTGAACGATTTCAACGATCTAAAATGCTTTGAAAATGCTTATTTTAAGCGAAACAGAACGTTTTAGCTTTAACTGCGTTTTAACGCGAAAACAGCATAAAACGACGAAATTTTTATTATTCGTTTTATTAATATTGCTCTATTAAAACATTTCAACGATCTAAAATGCTGAAAATGCTTATTTAGCAAAACAGCACTTTTTGAGTTTTATTCTGCGTTTTAACGCGTAAAACAGCATAAAAACGACGAAATTTTATTACGTTTTTTATTTTATTGCGTCTATTTAACGATTTCAACGATCAAAATGGTTGAAAATGCTTATTTTAGCAAAACAACACGTTTTATTTAATCTGCGTTTTAACGCGTAAAACAGCATAAAACGACAAATTTTTTATTATTCGTTTTTATTAATTTGCTTCTATTTGAACGATTTCAACGATCAAAATGCTTGAAAATGCTTATTTTAGCGAAACAGCACGTTTTGAGCTTTAATCTGCTTTTTAACGCGTAAAAAGCATAAAAACGACGAAATTTTTATTATTCGTTTTTATTATATTGCGTCTATTTGAACGATTTCAACGATCTAAAAATGCTTGAAAATGCTTATTTTAGAAAAAACAGCACGTTTTGAGCTTTTATTCTGCGTTTTAACGCGTAAAACAGCATAAAAACGACGAAATTTTTTAATTCGTTTTTATTTTTATTGCTTTCATTTGAACGATTTCAACGACTAAAAGGGTGAAAATGCTTATTTTAGCAAAACAACACGTTTTGAGTTTTAACTGCGTTTTAACGCGTAAAACAGCATAAAACGACGAATTTTTATTATTCGTTTTTATTAATATGTTTTATTTGAACGATTTCAACGATCAAAAAAATGGTTGAAAATGCTATTTTAGCAAAACAAACGTTTTGAGCTTTAATCTGCATTTTAACGCGTAAAACAAGCATAAAACGACGAATTTTTAAATTTCGTTTTTATTAATATTGTTCTATTTAACGATTTCAACGATCTAAAATGCTTGAAAAATGTAATTTTAGCAAAACAGCACGTTTTATTTATTCTGCGTTTTAACGCGAAAACAGCATAAAAACGAGGGAAATTTTTATTATTCGTTTATTAATATTGCGTCTATTTGAGCGATTTCAACGATCTAAAATGCTTAAAAAATGCTTTATTTTAGCAAACAGCACGTTTTGAGTTTTAATCTGCGTTTTAACGCATAAAACAGCATAAAATGACGAATTTTTTTTTTAAATTCGTTTTTATTATATTGCTTCTATTTAAACGATTTCACGATCTAAAATGCTTGAAATCTTATTTAGCAAACAGCACGTTTTAAAAGCTTTAATCTGCGTTTTAACGCGTAAAACAGCATAAAAAGGACGAAATTTTATTATTCGTTTTTATTAATATTGCTTTATTTGAACGATTTCAACGATCTAAAATGCTTGAAAATGCTTATTTTGCAAAACAGCACGTTTTGAGTTTTAATCTGCGTTTTAATGCGTAAACAGCATAAAAACGACAAATTTTTTATTATTCGTTTTATTAATATTGCGTCTATTTGAAACGATTTCAACGATCTAAAATGCTTTAAAATGCTTATTTTAGCAAAACAGCACGTTTTGAGCTTTAATCAGCGTTTTAACGCAAACAGCAAAAAAACGACGAAATTTTATTATTCGTTTTTTAATATTGCGTCTATTTGAACGATTTCAACGATCTAAAATGTTTGAAAATGCTTATTTTAGCAAAACAGCACGTTTTGAGTTTTAATCTGCGTTTTAACGCGTAAAACAGCATAAAAACGACGAATTTTTATTATTCCTTTTTATTAATATTGCGTCTATTTGAACGATTTCAACGATCTAAAATGCTTTAATATGCTTATTTTAGAAACAACGTTTTGAGTTTTATTCAGCGTTTTAACGCGTAAACAGCATAAAAACGACAAAATTTTTTATTATTCGTTTTTTTAATTTTGGGTCTTTTGAACGATTTCAACGATCTAAAATGTTTTGAAAATGCTTTTTTTTGCAAAACAGCACGTTTTGAGTTTTAATCTGCTTTTTAACGCGTAAAACAGCATAAAAACGACGAATTTTTTATTATTCGTTTTATTAATATTGTTTCTATTTGAACGATTTAAAACGATCTAAAAATGCTTGAAAATGTTATTTTAGCAAAACAGCACGTTTTAACTTTAATCTGCGTTTAACGCGTAAAACAGCATAAAACGAAAAATTTTTTTTATTATTCGTTTATTAATTTGCCTATTTGAGCGTGATTTCAAGATCTAAAATGCTTAAATGTTAAGCAAAACAGCACGTTTTGAGTTTTTTAATCTGGTTTTAACGCGTAAAACAGCATAAAAACGACGAATTTTTATTATTTGTTTTTATTAATATTGCTTCTTTTGAACGATTTCATCTTAAAATGCTTGAAAATGCTTATTTTAGCAAAACAGCACGTTTTCAGCTTTTAATCTGCTTTTTTGCGTAAACAGCATTAAAAACGACGAATTTTTATTCTTTTTTTATTAATATTGCGTCTATTTGAACGATTTCAACGATCTAAAAATGCTTGAAAATGTTTATTTTAGCAAAACAGCACGTTTTGAGTTTTTTCGTGCTTTTAACGGAAAACAGCATAAAAACGACCAATTTTTATTAATCGTTTTTTTAAATATTGCTTCTATTTGAACGATTTCAACGATTAAAATGCTTGAAAATGCTTATTTTGAAAACGACGTTTTGAGCTTTATTCTGCGTTTTAACGCGTAAACAGCAAAAAAACGACGAAATTTTTATTTTTCCCGTTTTTATTATTTGCGTCTTTAACGTTTCAACGATCTAAAAATGCTTGAAAATGATTATTTTAGCAAAACAGCACGTTTTGAGTTTAATCTGCGTTTTAACGCGTAAAGCAGATAGAAACGACGAAATTTTTTATTATTCGTTTTTATTAAAGCGCTATGAACGGATTTAAACGATTTAAAATGCTTGAAATGCTTATTTTAGCAAAACAGCAGTTTTGAGCTTTATTCTGCGTTTTAACGCGTAAAACAGCATAAAAACGACGAAATTTTTATTATTCGTTTTTATTAATATGTCTATTTGAACGATTTCAACGATCTAAAATGTTGAAAATGCTTATTTAACAAACAGCACGTTTTGAGCTTTAATCTGCGTTTTAACGCGCAAAAACAGCAAAAACGACGAATTTTTTATTACGTTTTTATTAATATTGCTTCTATTTGAACGATTTCAACGATCTAAAATGCTTGAAAATGCTTATTTTAGCAAAACAGCGCGTTTTGAGCTTTATTCTGCTTTTTAACGCGTAAAACAGCATAAAAACGACGAAATTTTATTATTCGTTTTTATTAATATTGCGTCTATTTGAACGATTTCAACGATCTAAAATGCTTGAAAATGCGAATTTGAAAAAACGTTTTTAGTTTAATCAGCTTTTTAACGCGTAAAACAGCATAAAAACGACAACATTTTATTATTCGTTTTTTATTAATATTCTTTATTTGAACGATTTCAACGATCTAAAATGCTTGAAAATGTTTATTTTGTGCAAAACAGCACGTTTTGAGCGTTAATCTGCGTTTTTAACGCGTAAAAAAAAGCAAAAAAAACGAAAAATTTTTTTTATTATTTGTTTTTATTAATTTTTTGCTTCATTTGAACGTTTTTTATCGATCAAAATGCTTAAAAAATGTTTTATTTTAGCAAAACAAAATTTTTAGTTTTTAATCTGCGTTTTAACGCGAAAAACAGCATAAAACGACAAATTTTTTTATTATTCGTTTTTTATTAATATTGGGGCCTATTTGAACGATTTCAAGGGATTTTAAAATGCTTGAAAATGTTTTATTTTAGCAAAACACCCGTTTTGAGTTTTAATCTGCTTTAAAAAAGGTAAGACAGCATAAAACGCCCAAATTTTTTTATTAATCTTTTTTTATTAATATTGTTTCTTTTTGGGAAACGATTTCAACGATTAAAATGTTTTTGGAAAATGCTTTTTTTAAAAGCAAAACAGACGTTTTGAGCTTTTTTCCCGCGTTTTGACGCGTAAAACAGCTTTAAAAAACGACGAAATTTTTATTATTCGTTTTTTTAAATTTGCGTCTATTTGAACGATTTCAACGATCTAAAATGTTTTGAAAAATGATTTTTTTAAAAGGAAACAGCACGTTTTGAGTTTTTAATCTGCGTTTTAACGCGTAAAGCAGTATAGAAACGACGAAATTTTTTATTATTCTTTTTTTATTAATATTGCGTCTATTTAAAACGATTTCAAGGGTTTTTAAAAAATGTTTTAAAAATGCTTATTTTAGCAAAAAAAAGCACGTTTTGAGCTTTTTTCCCGCGTTTTAACGCGTAAAAAGCTTAAAAAAACCCCAAAAATTTTTATTATTCGTTTTTATTAATATTGCGTCTATTTGAACGATTTCAACGATTTTAAACGCTTAAAAAATGCTTTTTTTAGAAAAAAAACAGCACTTTTTTATTTTAATCTGCGTTTTAACGCGTAAAAAAAAAGCATAAAACGACAAATTTTTTTATTAAATCTTTTTTTATTAATATTGTTTTCTATTTGAACGATTTCAACGATCAAAAAACGGGGGGAAAATGCTTATTTTAGAAAAACAGCGTTTTTTGAGCTTTTTTCCCCGCGTTTTAACGCGAAAAAACAGCATAAAACGACAAAATTTTTTATTATTCGTTTTTTTAATATTGCGCCCCATTTGAAGGGATTTCAAGATCTAAAATGCTTGAAAATGCTTTTTTTAAAAGCAAAACAGCACTTTTTGAGCTTTAATCAGCGTTTTAACGCGTAAAAAAAAGCAAAAAAACGACAACATTTTATTATTCGTTTTTTTAATATTGCATCTTTTTGGGAACGATTTCAACGATCTAAAATGTTTGGGAAAAATGTTTATTTTAAGCAAAACAGCACTTTTTGGGAGCTTTAATCTGCTTTTTAATGCGAAAAAAACCCAAAAAAACGACTAATTTTTTTATTATTCGTTTTTAAATATTGGGGCTATTTAAAACGATTTCAACGATTTAAAATGCTTGAAAATCCCTTATTTTAAAAAAACAGCACGTTTTGATTTTTATTCTGCGTTTTAACGGGGGGGGAACAGCAAAAAAAACGACGAAAATTTTTATTTTTCGTTTTTTTTAAATATTGCGTCTTTTTGGGAAGGGATTTCAACGATCAAAAAATGCCTGAAAATGCTTATTTTGCGCAAAACAGCACTTTTTTAAAATTTTAATTCGCTTTTTAACGCGAAAACAGCAAAAAAAACGACAAAATTTTTTATTATTCGTTTTTTTAATTATTGCGCCCCCTTTGAACGATTTCAACGTTTAAAAAAAATGCTTGAAAATGCTTTTTTTGGGTTGCGCCGTTTTGAGTTTTAATCAGCGTTTTAACGCGAAAAAACAAAATAAAAAACGACAAAATTTTTTATTATTCGTTTTTATTAATATTGCGTCTTTTGGAAGTTTTCCCAACGATCTAAAATGTTTTGAAAATGCTTTTTTTAGCAAAACAGCACTTTTTGGGAAGTTTTAATCTGCTTTTTAAATGCGTAAAAAAAGCAAAAAAACGACAAATTTTTTTATTTATTCTTTTTTATTAATATTGTTTATTTGAACGATTTCAACGATCAAAAAATGCTTAAAAAATGATTTTTTAAGCAAAACAGCCCCGTTTTGGCTTTAATCTGCTTTTTAACGCGAAAGCAATAAAAACGAAGAAAATTTTTATTATTTTTTTTATTAATATTGCGTCTATTTGAACGATTTCAACGATTTTAAAAATGTTTGAAAATGCTTTTTTTAAAGCAAAAACACGTTTTGAGTTTTAATCTGCTTTTTAACGCGTAAAACAGCAAAAAAAACGATGAATTTGTTATTATTCGTTTTTTTTTTTATTGCGTCTATTTGAACGATTTCAACGATCTAAAATGTTTTGGAAAAATGTTTTTATTTTAGCAAAACAGACGTTTGAGCGTTAATTGCTTTTTAACGCGAAAAACAGCAAAAAAAACGACAAATTTTTTTATTTTTCCCGTTTTTATTAATATTGCTTCTATTTGAACGATTTAAAAGTTTCAAAATGCTTAAAAATTTTTTTTAAAAGCAAAATAGCACGTTTTGAGTTTTATTCTGCGTTTTAACGCGTAAAAAGAAAAAACGACGTTTTTATTATTCGTTTTTAAAAATTATTGCTTCTATTTGAACGATTTCAACGATCTAAAATGCTTGAAAATGCTTATTTTAGCAAAACAGCACGTTTTTGAGCTTTAATCTGCGTTTTAACGTAAACAGCTTATAAAACGACAATATTTATTATTCGTTTTTATTAATATTGCGCGTCTGTTGAACGATTTCCAGCGATCTAAAATGCTTGAAAATACTTATTTTAGCAAAACAGCACGTTTTGAGCTTTATTCTACGTTTTAACGCGTAAAACAGCATAAAAACGACAGAATTTTATTATTCGTTTTTATTTTTTGCGTCTATTTGAACGATTTCAACGATCTAAAATGCTTGAAAATGCTTATTTTAGCAAAAACAGCACGTTTTGAGCGCAATCTGCGTTTAACTCGTAAAACAGCGCATAAAACGACAATTTTTTATTATTAGTTTTTATTAATATTGCTTCTATTGGAACGATTTCAACGATCTAAAATGCCCAGAAAATGCTTATTTTAGCAAAACAGCACGTTTGAGCTTTAATCTGCGTTTAACGCTGATAAAACAGCATAAAACGACAAAATTTTTATTATTCGTTTTTTATTTTTGTGCGTCTATTTGATCGATTCCAACGATCTAAAATCGCGAAAATGCTTATTTTAGCAAAACAGCACGTTTGAGCTTTTAATCTGCGTTTTAACGCGTAAAACAGCATAAAACGACAGAAATTTTTTATTATTCGTTTTTATTAATATTGCGTCTATTTGAACGATTTCAACGATCTATAATGCCCAGAAAATGCTTATTTTTTAGCAAAACAGCACGTTTTGAGCTTTTATTCTGCGTTTTTAACGCGTAAAAACAGCATAAAAACGACGAAATTTTTATTATTCGTTTTTTTATTAATATTGCACGTCTATTTGAACGATTCAACGATCTAAAATGCTTGAAAATGCTTATTTTAGCAAAACAGCACGTTTTGAGCTTTTAATCCTGCGTTTTTTTAACGCGTAAAACAGCATAAAACGACGAAATTCTTATTATTCGTTTTTTTATTAATATTGCGTCTATTTGAACGATTTCCAGCGATCTAAAATGGCAGAAAATGCTTATTTTAGCAAAACAGCACGTTTGAGCTTTATTCTGCGTTTTAGCGCGTAAAACAGCATAAAAACGACAGGAATTTTTTATTATTCGTTTTATTAATATTGCGTCTATTTGAACGATTTCAACGATCTAAAATGCTTGAAAATGCTTATTTTTAGCAAACAGCACGTTTTGAGCTTTAATCTGCGTTTTAACGTAAAACAGCATAAAACGACGAAATTTTTATTATTCGTTTTATTAATATTGCGCGTCTATTTGAACGGTTTCAACGATCTAAAATGCCTGAAAATGCTTATTTTAGCAAACAGCACGTTTTGAGCTTTATTCTGCGTTTTAACGCGTAAAACAGCATAAAAACGACAGAAATTTTTTATTATTCGTTTTTATTAATATTGCGTCTATTTGAACGATTTAACGATCAAAATGCTTGAAAATGCTTATTTTTAGCAAAACAGCACGTTTTGAGCTTTAATCTGCGTTTTAATGCGCGTAAAACAGCATAAAACGACGAATTTTTATTATTCGTTTTTTATTAATATTGCTTCTATTTGAACGATTTCAACGATCTAAAACTGAAATGATTATTTTTAGCATAAAACAGCACGTTTTGAGCTTTTAATCTGCGTTTTAACGCGTAAAGCAGCATAAAAACGACGGGGTATTTTTTATTATTCGTTTTTTTGGTAATATTGCGTCTATTTGAACGATTTCAACGATTTAAAATGCTTGAAAATGCTTATTTTAGCAAAACAGCACGTTTTGAGCTTTAATCTGCGTTTTAACGCGTAAAACAGCATAAAAACGACGAAATTTTTATTATTCGTTTTTATTTTTATTGCGTCCTGTTGATCGATTCCAACGATCTAAAATGCTTGAAAATGCTTATTTTAGCAAAACGGCACGTTTTGAGCTTTTAATCTGCGTTTTTAACGCGTAAAACAGCATAAAAACGACTGAATTTTTTTATTATTCGTTTTTATTAATATTGCTTCTATTTTGAACGATTTCAACGATCTAAAATGCTTGAAAATGCTTATTTTAGCAAAACAGCGCGTTTGAGCTTTAATCTGCGTTTTTAACGCGTAAAACGCTTTAAAAACGACGAAATTTTTTATTATTCGTTTTTATTAATATTGCGTCTATTTGAACGATTTCAACGATCTAAAATGCTTGAAAATGCTTATTTTAGCAAAACAGCACGTTTTGAGCTTTATTCGCGTTTTAACGTAAAACAGCAGCATAAAAACGACGAAATTTTTATTATTCGTTTTTTATTTTTTATTGCGTCTATTTGAACGATTTCGATCTAAAATGCTTGAAAAATGCTTATTTAGCAAAACAGCACGTTTGAGAGCTTTTAATCTGCGTTTTAACTCGTAAAACAGCATAAAACGACGAAGATTTTTTTTTTATTATTCGTTTTTTTTTTATTAATATTGCTTCTGTGGAACGATTTCAACGATCTAAAATGCTTGAAAATGCTTATTTTAGCAAAACAGCACGTTTTGAGCTTTTAATCTGCGTTTTAACGCGTAAAACAGCATACAAAACGACGAATTTTTATTATTCGTTTTTATTAATATTGCGTCCATTTGAACGGTTCAACGATCAAAATGCTTGAAAATGCTTATTTTAGCAAAACAACACGTTTTGAGCTTTAATCTGCGTTTTAACACGTAAAACAGCATAAAACGACGGGTACATTATTCGTTTTATTAATATTGCTTCTATTTGAACATTTCAACGATCTAAAATGCTTGAAAATGCTTATTTTAGCAAAACAGCACGTTTTTGAGCTTTATTCTGCGTTTAACGCGTAAAACAGCTATAAAACGACGAAATTTTTTATTATTCGTTTTTTATTAATATTGCGTCTATTTGAACGATTTCAACGATCTAAAATGCTTGAAAATGCTTATTTTTAGCAAAACAGCACGTTTGAGCTTTAATCAGCGTTTTAGCGCGTAAAACAGCATAAAACGACGAAATATTTATTATTCGTTTTTATTAATATTGCGCGTCTATTTGAACGATTTCAACGATCTAAAATGCTTGAAAATGCTTATTTTAGCAAAACAGCTCGTTTTGAGCTTTAATCTGCGTTTTTTAATGCGTAAAACAGCATAAAACGACGAATTTTTATTATTCGTTTTATTAATGTGCGTCTATTTGAACGATTTCAACGATTTAAAATGCTTGAAAATGCTTATTTTAGCAAAACAGCGTTTTGAGCTTTTAATCTGCGTTTTTAACGCGTAAACAACATAAAAACGATGAAATTTTTATTATTCGTTTTTTATTTTAATGCGTCTATTTGAACGATTTCAGCGATCTAAAATGCTTGAAAATTCTTATTTTTAGCAAAACAGCACGTTTTGAGCGTTAATCTGCGTTTTAACGCGTAAAACAACAATAAAACGACAGATTTTTTATTATTCGTTTTTAGTAATATTGCGTCCATTTAGACAGTTCAACGATCTAAATGCTTGAAAATGCTTATTTTAGCAAAACAACACGTTTGAGCTTTAATCTGCGTTTTAACGCGTAAAACAACATAAAACGACGAATTTTTATTATTCGTTTTTTATTAATGTACTTCTGTTGAACGATTTCAACGATCTAAAATGCTTGAAAATGCTTATTTAGCAAAACAGCACGTTTTTGAGCTTTATTCTGCGTTTTAACGCGTAAGAGCAGCATAAAACGACGAAATTTTTATTATTCGTTTTATTATGTGCGTCTATTTGAACGATTTCAACGATCTGGAAATGCTTGAAAATGCTTATTTTTAGCAAAACAGCGTTTGAGCTTTAATCTGCGTTTTTAACGCGTAAAACAGCATAAAAATGACGAATTTTATTATTCGTTTTTATTAATATTGCTTCTATTTGAACGATTTCAACGTCTAAAATGCTTGAAAATGCTTATTTTAGCAGCAAAACAGCACGTTTTTGAGCTTTAATCTGCGTTTAACGCGTAAAACAACATAAAAAGCGATGAAATTTTTATTATTCGTTTTTTACCCCATTTTTAATGCGTCTATTTGAACGATTTCAACTTGATCTAAAATGCTTGAAAATGCTTATTTTGTAGCAAAACAGCACGTTTTGAGCGTTAATCTGCGTTTTAACGCGTAAAACAGCAATAAAACGACGAATTTTTTATTATTCGTTTATTATTAATATTGCGTCCATTTGAACGATTTCAACGATCTAAAATGCTTGAAAATGCTTATTTTAGCAAAACAACACGTTTTGAGCTTTTAATCTGCGTTTAACGCGTAAAACAGCATAAAAACGACGAATTTTTATTATTCGTTTTTTATTAATATTTGCTTCTATTTGAACGATTTCAACGATCTAAAATGCTTGAAAATGCTTATTTTAGTAAAAAGCACGTTTTGAGCTTTTATTCTGCGTTTTAACGCGCAAAACATATACAAAACGACAGAAATTTTTATTATTCGTTTTATTAATATTACTTCTATTTGAACGATTCAACGATCTAAAATGCTTGAAAATGCTTATTTTAGCAAAACAGCACGTTTTTGAGCTTTTATTCTGCGTTTTAACGCGTAAAACAGCATAAAAAACGACGAAATTTTTATTATTCGTTTTATTAATGTGCGTCTATTTGAACGATTTCAACGATCTAAAATGCTTGAAAATGCTTATTTTAGCAAAACAGCACGTTTGAGCTTTAATCTGCGTTTAACGCGTAAAACAGCATAAAAACGACAGAAATTTTTATTATTCGTTTTTATTAATAATGCGTCTATTTGAACGATTTCAACGATCTAAAATGCCTGAAAAATACTTATTTTTAGCAAAACAGCACGTTTTGAGCTTTTATTCTGCGTTTTAACGCGTAAAAACAACATAAAAACGACGGAATTTTTTATTATTCGTTTTTTATTAATATTGCGTCTGTTGAACAGTTCAACGATCTAAAATGCTTGAAAATGCTTATTTTATAGCAAAACAGCACGTTTTGAGCTTTAATCAGCGTTTTAACGCGTAAAACAACACTCTATAAAAACGACGAAATTTTTATTATTCGTTTTTTATTAATATTGCGTCTATTTGAACGATTTCAAAGATCTAAAATGCTTGAAAATGCTTATTTTAGCAAAAACAGCACGTTTTGAGCTTTAATCTGCGTTTTAATGCGTAAAAACAGCATAAAAACGACGAATTTTTATTATTCGTTTTTATTAATGTGCTTCTATTTGAACGATTTCCAGCGATCTAAAATGCTTGAAAATGCTTATTTTAGCAAAACAGCACGTTTTGAGCTTTAATCTGCGTTTTAACGTAAAACAGCATAAAGCGATGAAATTTTTATTATTCGTTTTATTTTTAGTAGTCTATATTTGAACGATTTCAACGATCTAAAATGCTTGAAAAATGCTTATTTTAGCAAAACAGCACGTTTTGAGCGTTAATCTGCGTTTTAACGCGTAAAACAACAATAAAACGACGAATTTTTTATTATTCGTTTATTATTAATGTGCGTCCATTTGAGAACGATTTCAGCGATCTAAAATGGCAGAAAATGCTTATTTTAGCAAAACAACACGTTTGAGCAATCTGCGTTTTAACGCGTAAAACAGCATAAAACGACGAAGATTTTTATTATTCGTTTTTATTAATATTGCTTCTGTTGAACATTATCAACGATCTAAAATGCTTGAAAGTAAGCATTTTAGCAAAACAGCACGTTTTGAGCTTTATTCTGCGTTTTAACGCGCAAAACAGCATAAAACGACGAAATTTTTATTATTCGTTTTTTATTAATATTGCGTCTATTTGAACGATTTCAACGATCTAAAATGGCGAAAATGCTTTATTTTGTAAAACAGCACGTTTTGAGCTTTATTCTGCGTTTTAACGCGTAAAACAGCATAAAACGCGACGAGAATTTTTATTATTCGTTTTATTAATGTGCGTCTATTTGAACGATTTCAACGATCTAAAATGCTTGAAAATGCTTATTTTAGCAAAACAGCACGTTTGAGCTTTAATCTGCGTTTTAATGCGTAAAACAACATAAAACGACGAATTTTATTATTCGTTTTTTATTAATATTGCTTCTATTTGAACGTTTCAACGATCTAAAATGCTTGAAAATGTCTATTTTAGCAAAACAGCACGTTTTGAGCTTTAATCTGCGTTTTAACGCGTAAAGCAGCATAAAACGACAATTTTTATTATTCGTTTTTATTAATATGCCGTCTATTTGAACGATTTCAACGATTTAAATGCTTGAAAATCTTATTTTAGCAAAACAGCACGTTTTGAGCTTTAATCTGCGTTTTAACGCGTAAAACAGCATAAAACGACGAAATTTTTTATTATTCGTTTTTTTTAATTGCGTCTATTTGATCGATTCAACGATCTAAAATGCTTGAAAATGCTTATTTTAGCAAAACAGCACGTTTTGAGCTTTAATCTGCGTTTAACGCGTAAACAGCATAAAACTACGAATTTTTATTATTCGTTTTATTAATATGCTCTATTTGAACGATTTCAACGATCTAAAATGCTTGAAAATGCTTATTTTAGCAAAACAGCACGTTTTGAGCTTTATTCTGCGTTTTAACGCGTAAAACACATAAAACGACGAAATTTTTATTATTCGTTTTTTATTAATATTGCGTCTATTTGAACGATTTCAACGATCAAAAATGCTTGAAAATGCTTATTTTAGCAAAACAGCACGTTTGAGCTTTAATCTGCGTTTTAACGCGTAAAACACATAAAAACGACGAAATTTTTATTATTCGTTTTTATTAATATTGCGTCTATTTGAACGATTTCAACGATCTAAAATGCTTGAAAATGCTTATTTTAGCAAAACAGCACGTTTTGAGCTTTATTCTGCGTTTTAACGCGTAAAACAGCATAAAACGACGAAATTTTTATTATTCGTTTTTATTTTATTGCGTCTATTTTAACGTTTCAACGATCTAAAATGCTTGAAAATGCTTATTTTAGCAAAACAGCACTTTTTGAGTTTTTTTCTTTAAGGGTAAAAAAAAAAAAAGGGAGAAATTTTTTTTTTTTTTTTTTTTGGCTTTTCAAAAAAAATTTTTGAAAATTTTTTTTTAAAAAAGTTTTGGTTTTAATCTTTTTTAAAAAAAAACCAAAAAATTTTTTTTTTAAAAATTTTTTTTTTAAGGGTTTTTAAATTTTAAAATGCAAAAAAAAAACCCAGCTTTTAAATTTTTTTAAAAAAAAGAAAAAAAAAAAAATTTTTTTATTTTTTTTTTTTCGTTTTTAAATAAAAACAAAAAATTTTTTTTTTTAAAAAAAAACTTTTAAGTTTTTTAACCGAAAAAAAAAAAAATTTTTTTTTTTTTTTAAAAATTTGTTCTTTTTGAATTCAACGTCCTTGAAAATGCTTATTTTAGCAAAAAAAAATTTTATTTTTAAACCCGGGTAAAAAAAAAAATTTTTTTTTTTTTTTTTTTTTTTTTAAATTAAAGTTAAAATGCTTGAAAACTTTTTTACCCCAAAAGCACTTTTGGGGAAAATTTTTAAATTTTTAATTTTAAAAACTAAAAAAAATTTTTATTTTTTTTTTTAAAATTTTTCTTGAAGATTTCAACACAAAAAGCTTGAAAATCTTTTTTAGCAAAAGGTTTTTAAAGCAACCCTTTTAACGAAAAAACCCCTTTTTTTTAATTTTTTTAAATTTTTAAAATTTTGCTTATTTAAAAAATTTAAGTTTTAAAAAATTTTTTTTTTAAAAAAGGGGGGTTTTTTTTTTTTTTTTAAAAAAGCAAAAAAAATAAATTTTAATTTTTTTTTTTTAAAAAGCTTTTTTTAAACTTTAACGTTTAAAAAATGCTTAAAAGTTTTTTTAGCAAAAAATTTTATTTAATTGCTTTTTTAACCAAAAACAGCATAAAAGCTTTTTTTTTTTTTTAAAAAATTTTTTTTGAAGTTTAACACAAAAGGGAAAAATTTTAAAAAAAAAGGGTTTATTTTTTTTTTTAACGCGTAAATTTAAAAAAAAATTTTTAATTTTTCTTTTTAAAACGTTTTTAAGGTTTCCGCAAAAGCAAAAAAATTTATTTTGAAAAAGCCTTTTGACTTTGATTGCGTTTTCGGAAAAAAATAAAAGCAATTTTTTTACTTTTATTTTTTTTTTTAAGGGACCAAAACGCTTTTTAAAAAATGTTTTTAAAAAAACCTTTTTATTTAATTTTTTTTTTAATAAAAAACAAACGAAAAATTTTTTAAAAATTTTTTTATTTTAAGGGTCGGAACTTTAACGCTAAAACTTAAAATGCTTTTTTTAAAAAAGTTTTTAATTGCTTTTAAGGGAAAAAACGAAAAAAGGTTTTTATTTTTTTTAATTTATTTAACGTTTAACGCTAAAATGCTTAAAAGCTTTTTTAAAAAACCCTTTTTGGCTTTTTTTGGAAAACCAAAAAAGAAAATTTTTTTTAAAAAAATTTTTTTTATTT
>NW_027046818.1:0-20369 GCF_025399875.1 Dalotia coriaria | reverse complement strand
TTAATTTCCCGTTAAAAAGCTTAAAATGCTTTTTTTAAAACGACGTTTTTATTTAATTCGTTTTGCTCTATTGCAAATTTTCAAACGAAAAATTTTTAAAATCTTTTTGCAAAACGCCTTTTGACTTTTTCCCAAAGCGTTTTAAAACAGCATTAAAAAGCAACGATTAACTTTTTATTATTCTTTTTTTAAATATTGTTCTTTTTAAAAAACGATTTCAACGATTCAAAATGTTTGAAAATGCTTATTTTAGCAAAATGCTTTAAAGTTTTTTTAAAATAAAGCCGTTTTGCTTTAATTGCTTTAACGACGAAAATTATTATTCGTTTTTATTATTATTTTCTATTTAACGATTTCAATCTAAATTTGAAATCTTAATTTAGCAAAAGAGTTTTATTTTGAAACCACGTTTTAAGCGTTTAAAAGCATTTAACGAAACGATAAAACAAAATTTTTTATTCGTTTTTATTAATTCTTTTGAACGATTTCAACGATTCTAAAAATGCTTATTTGCAAAATGCTTTTTGAGCAACTGGGTTTTAACGCGTTTTAAGCGTAAAACGCATAAATTTTTTCGACGTATTTTTTATTATTCGTTTTTTTAACATTGTTTCTGATCTAAAATGTTTGAAAATGCTTAATTTGAAAATGCATTTTTAGATTTTAATCTGCGTTTTAAGCTTTAAATCTTGGTTAAAAAACAGATTTTATTATTGGGTTTTTATTATTTTTATTTAACGATTTGCAACTATTTAAATGCTTGAAAATCTTATTATGCTAAAACCGTTTTGAGCTAAATTTTGCGTTTTATCGCGTTTTAACGCGAAAAAACGCAATTTTATATTCGTACAAAATTTTCTTTTATTATTCGTTTTAGATCTAATGCGTCTATTGAACGATTTTAGCGAAAACAGCACGTTTTAAATTTATTTCAGCTAAACAACTTGAGCTTTAATCGCGATTTTCGTGTAAACGTTTATTAATAATGGGTCATTTTTGAACGATTTCAATTAATATTGCTTAATTTGTATTTTCAAATCAAATGCTTTAAAGCTTTTTACAAACAGAGTTTTAGCGTAAACTGTTTAAGCAAAACGATAAATATTATTATTTTTTTTTAAATTCGTTTTATTTGAATCGTATTTGAACGATCTAAAAATGTTAAAATGCTTATTTATTTCAAAACAGCACAGCCGGGTTTTTAAAGCGTTTTAACGCGTTTAACGCGTAAAAACACGAATTAAAGATATTTTATTATTCGTTTTTATTAATATTGCTTCATTTAACGATTTCAACGTTAAATCTTGAAAATGTTTTTAGCAATCAAAGCTTTAAAATGTTATTTTAAGCGTAAAACAGCATAATAAGGTAATTCTTTTATCGTTTTATTAATATTGCTTCTTTTAAAATTTCAACGATCTAAAATGCTTTAAAATGCTTATTTTAGCAAACAGCAGTTATTTTAATCTGCGTTTTAACGCGTAAAACAGCATAAAACGACGAAATTTTTACATTCGTTTTTATTAATATTGCGTCTATTTGAACGATTTCAACGATCTTAAAATGCTTGAAAATGCTTATTTTAAAAAACGTTTTGAGTTTTAATCTGCGTTTGAATAACAAGCATAAAAAACCATTTATATTATTCGTTTTTATTAATATTGCTTCTATTTGAACGATTTCAACGATCTAAAATTTGAAAATGCTTATTTTAGCAAAACAGCACGTTTGAGCTTTAATCTGCTTTTTAACGCGAAAAAACAGCATAAAAACGACGTTTTTTTATTATTCGTTTTTTATTAATATTACGCTATTTGGATTTCAACATTAAAATGCTTAAAAAATGCTTTTTTTTTAAAAACAGCCCTTTTTTGAGTTTTTTAATCTGGTTTTAAGGGAAAAAACAGCAAAAAAACGACGAATTTTTTTTTTTTTTTTATTAAATTGCTTCTATTTGAACGATTTCAACGATCTAATATGCTTGAAAATGTTTAAAAAATGCTTGAAAAGCTTATTTTAGCAAAACAGCACATTTTGAGTTTTAATCTGCGTTTTAACGCGTAAACAGCAAAAACGACGAATTTTATTATTCTTTTTTTTAATATTGCGTCTATTTGAACGATTTAAAAGATCTAAAATGTTTTGGAAAAATGCTTATTTTGAAAACAGCACGTTTTAATTTCTGCTTTTTAAGGGAAAAAACAGCAAAAAAAAAACGACAAATTTTATTTTTTTCGTTTTTATTTTTTGCTTTTTATTTGAACGATTTCAACGATTTTAAAATGTTTTGGAAAAGTTATTTTAAAAAAACAGCCCCGTTTTGATTTTTAACGGTTTTAAAATGAAAAGGGGTTAAAAAACAAAAAAATTTTTTTATTATTCGTTTTTTTTTTTATATTGCTTCTTTTTGGGAACGATTTCAACGATCTAAAAATGTTTGAAAATGATTATTTTAGAAAAAACAGAAAGTTTTGAGCTAAAATTTCGCT
This sequence comes from Dalotia coriaria, assembly GCF_025399875.1. NCBI lineage: Eukaryota > Metazoa > Arthropoda > Insecta > Coleoptera > Staphylinidae > Dalotia > Dalotia coriaria. The sequence continues at coordinate 17,880 of NW_027046818.1, read as the reverse complement.
TTTTTAACGCGTAAAGGCAAAAAAACGACAAAATTTTTTATTATTCGTTTTTTTTTTGCGTCTATTTGAACGATTTCAACGATTTAAAATGCTTGAAAATGCTTTTTTAAAAGCAAAATCAGCACGTTTTGAGCTTTAATTGCGTTTTAACGCAAAAAAACAGCAAAAAAAACGACAAAATTTTTTATTATTCTTTTTTATTTTTATTGCGTCTATTTGAACTTTTTAACCCGATCTAAAATGCTTGAAAATGCTTTTTTAGCAAAACAGCACGTTTTGAGTTTTAATCTGCTTTTTCCCCCGCAAAACAGCAAAAAAACGACAAATTTTTTATTATTGATTTTATTAATATTGTTTTTATTTGAACGATTTAAAACGATCAAAAAATGCTTAAAAATGCTTTTTTTAGCGAAACGGGTTTTGGGTTTTTTTTGGCTTTTTTAAACGCAAAAACAGCTTTAAAAAACGAGGAATTTTTTATTTTTCGTTTTTTTTTAAATTTGCTTCTAGGAACGTTTCAAACGATTAAAAATGCTTAAAAAATGCTTATTTTAGCAAACAGCACGTTTTGAGTTTTAATCTGCGTTTTAACGGGGAAAAAACAGCAAAAAAAAAGGGACGAATTTTTTTTATTCGTTTTTTATTAATATTTTTTCTTTTTTGAAACCGGTTTTCCCAACGATTTAAAATGTTTTTAAAAAATGCTTTTTTTAAGCGAAACAGCACGTTTTGAGCTTTTAATCTGCGTTTTTAACGCGTAAAAAAAAGCAAAAAACGACGAATTTTTTATTATTCGTTTTTTTTAAAATTTTTCTATTTAAACGTTTTCCAACGATCAAAAAATGCTTGAAAATGATTTTTTTTAGAAAAACAGCCCTTTTTGACCCTTTTAATTTGCGTTTTAACGCGTAAAAAAAAGCATCTTTACGAAGTTTTTATTATTCGTTTTTTTTTTTAATTTTGTTTCATTTGAACGTTTTCCCAACGATCTATAATGCCAAAAAATGTTATTTTGAAAAAGAATTTTTTGTTTTTTTAATCGGGGTTTTTAACGCGTAAAACAGCATAAAACGACAAAATTTTATTATTGTTTTTATTAATATTGCGTCTATTTGAACGATTTCACGATCTAAAAATGTCGAAAATCTTATTTTAGCAAACAGCACGTTTTGGCTTTAATCTGCGTTTTAACACTAAAAAGCATAAAAATGACAATTTTTATTATTCGTTTTATTAATATTGCTTCTATTTAAAACGATTTCAACGATCTAAAATGCTTAAAAATGCTTATTTTAAAAACAGCACGTTTTGAGTTTTAATCTGGTTTTAACGCGTAAAACAACATAAAAACGACGATTTTTTTATTATTCGTTTTTATTAATATTGCTTCTATTGAACGATTTCAACAATCGACAATGCTTGAAAATGTTTTTATTTTAGAAAAAACGCCGTTTGAGTTTAATCTGCGTTTTAACGCGTAAAACAGCATAAAACGACGAAATTTTATATTCGTTTTTTTTAAATTTCTTATTTGAACGATTTCAAACGATCTAAAAATGCTTAAAAAATGTTATTTAGCAAAACAGCACGTTTTGAGCTTTTATTCTGCGTTTTAACGCGTAAAACAGCATAAAACGACAAATTTTTATTATTCGTTTTTATTTTTATTGCGTCTATTTGAACGATTTCAACGATCAAAATGCTTGAAAATGCTTTTTTTAAAACAAAACAGCACGTTTTGAGCCTTTAATCTGCGTTTTAAAGTGAAAACAGCATAAAACACGAATTTTTATTATTCGTTTTATAATATTCGTCTATTTGAACGATTTAAACGATCGAAATGTTTTGAAAATGTTTTATTTTAGCAAAACAGCACGTTTTAGTTTAATCGCGTTTTAACGCGTAAACAGCATAAAACGACAATAATTATTCGTTTTATTAATTGCTTCTATTTGAACGATTTAAACGATCTAAAATCCCGAAAATGATATTTTGCAAAACAGCACATTTTGAGCTTAATCTGCGTTTTTTTAACGCAAAACAGCAAAACGACGAAGTTTTTAATTTTTCTTTTTATTAATATGCTTCTATTTGAACGATTTAACGATCTAAAAGCTGAAAAATGCATTTTAGCAAAAAGCACGTTTTGAGCTTTAGCCTGCTTTTTTAAGGGTAAAACAGCATAAAAACGACAATTTTTTATTATTCTTTTTTATTAATATTGCGTCTATTTAACGATTTCAACGATCTAAAATGCTTGAAAATGCTTATTTTAGCAAAACAGCCGTTTTGAGCTTTATTCTGCGTTTTAACGCGTAAAACGCTTAAAACAAAAAAAATTTTTATTATTCCGTTTTATATTTTTATTGGCATTTGAAGGGATTTCAAGATCAAAATGTTGAAAATGCTTATTTTAGCAAAACAGCACGTTTGAGTTTTAATCTGCGTTTTAACGGAAAAACAGCATAAACGACGAATTTTTTTATTATTCGTTTTTTTTAAATATTGCTCTTTTGAACGATTTCCGATCTAAAATGCTTGAAAATGCTTATTTTAGCAAAACAGCCTTTTTGAGCTTGAATCGCGTTTTAACGCGTAAAACAGCATAAAACGACGAAATTTTTATTACGTTTTTATTAATTCGTCTATTTAACGATTTCAACGATCAAAAAATGCTTGAAAAATGTTATTTTAGCAAAACAGCACGTTTTGAGCTTTAATCTGCGTTTTAACGCGTAAAACAGCATAAAACGACGTTTTTATTATTCGTTTTTATTAATATTGCTTCTATTTGAACGATTTCAAGATCTAAAATGCTTGAAAATGCTTATTTTAGCAAAACAGCACGTTTTGAGGCTTTTAATCTGCGTTTTTTAACGCGTAAAACGCATAAACCGATTCTTTATTATTCGATTTTTATTAATATTGCTTCTTGAACGATTTGAACGATTTTAAAGTTTGAAAATGCTTTTTTAGAAAAAACAGCACGTTTTGAGTTTTAATTCGTTTTAACGCGTAAAACAACAAAACGACGCAATTTTTATTATTTTTTTTATTAATATTGCTTCTATTTGAACATTTCAACGATCAAAGCTTGAAAATGCTTATTTTAGCAAAGCAGCACATTTGAGTTTAATCTGCGTTTTAACGCGTAAAACAGCTAAAAATGACGAATTTTTATTATTCGTTTTTTAATAGCTTCCATTTGAACGATTTAACGATCTAAAATGCTGAAAACTTATTTTAGCAAAACAGCATCGTTTTGAGTTTATTCTGCGTTTAACGCGTAAAACAGCATAAAACGACAAAATTTTTATTATTCGTTTTAAATATTGCGTCTATTTGAACGATTTCAACGATCTAAAAATGCTCGAAAATGCTTATTTTGCAAAACAGCACGTTTTGAGTTTTAATCTCGTTTTAACGCGTAAAACAGCATAAAAACGACAGTATTTTTATTATTCGTTTTATTAATATTGTTTCCATTTAACGATTCAACGATCTAAAATGCTTGAAAATGCTTATTTTAGCAAAACAGCACGTTTTGAGTTTTAATTCGTTTTAAGCTAAAACATAAAAACGACAAAATTTTTATTATTCGTTTTATTAAAAATGCGTCTGTTGAACGATTTCAACGATCTAAAATGCTTGAAAATGCTTATTTTAGCAAAACAACTACGTTTTGAGCTTTTAATCCTGCGTTTAACGCGTAAACAACTAAAATGACGAATTTTTATTATTCGTTTTATTAATATTGCTTCTATTTAAACGATTTCAACGATCTGGGCGGCAAAAATGCTTATTTTTAGCAAAACAGCACGTTTTGAGCTTTTAATCTGCGCGTTTTAACGCGTAAAACAGCATATAAAACGACGAATTTTTATTATTCGTTTTTATTAATAATATCAGTACTTCTATTTGAACGATTTCAACAATCTAAAATGCTTAATGCTTATTTTAGCAAAACAGCACGTTTTGAGCTTTAATCTGGAACAGCAGCGTAAAACAGCATAAAAGAGCTTGACAGAAATTTTTATTATTCGTTTTATTAATATTGCGTCTATTTGAACGATTTCAACGATCTAAAATGCTTGAAAATGTTTATTTTAGCAAAATAGCACGTTTTGAGCTTTAATCTGCGCTTTTAACGCGTAAAAACCAGCATAAAACGACAGAAGTTTTTATTATTCGTTTTTTATTAATATTGCGTCTATTTGAACGATTTCAACGATCCTACAAAATGCTTAAAATGCTTATTTTAGCAAAACAGCACGTTTTGAGCTTTTATTCTGCGCGTTTTAACGCGTAAAACATATAAAAACGACAAAATTTTATTATTCGTTTTATTTTTATTGCGTCTATTTGAACGATTTCAACGGTGATCTAAAATGCTTGAAAATGCTTATTTTATAAAACAGCACGTTTTGAGCTTTTAATCTGCGTTTTAACGTGTAAAACAGCATAAAACGACGAATTTTTTATTATTCGTTTTATTAATATTGCGTCTATTTGAACGATTTCAACGTCTGAGAAATGCTTGAAATGCTTATTTTAGCAAAACAGCACGTTTTGAGCTTTTAATCTGCGTTTTTAACGCGTAAACAGCATAAAAACGGCAGAATTTTTATTATTCGTTTTTTTTATTAATATTGCTTCTATTTGAACGATTTCAACGATCTAAAATGCTTGAAAATGCTTATTTTAGCAAAACAGCACGTTTTTGAGCTTTTAATCTGCGTTTTAACGCGTAAAACAGCATAAAACGACGAAATTTTTATTATTCGTTTTTATTAATATTGCGTCTATTTGAACGATTTCAGCGATCACAAATGCTTGAAAATGCTTATTTTAGCAAAACAGCACGTTTTGAGCTTTTAATCTGCGTTTTAACGCGTAAAACAGCATAAAAACGGCAGATTTTTTATTCATTCGTTTTTTATTAATATTACTTCTATTTGAACGATTTCAACGATCACAAAATGCTTGAAAATGCTTATTTTAGCAAAACAGCACGTTTGAGCTTTAATCTGCGCGTTTTAACGTAAAACAGCATAAAACGACGAATTTTTATTATTCGATTTTATTAATATTGCTTCTATTGAACGATTTCAACGATCTAAAATGCTTGAAAATGCTTATTTTAGCAAAACAGCGCATTTGGGCACAATCTGCGTTTTAACGCGTAAAACAGCATAAAACGACGAAGATTTTTTATTATTTTGTTTTTATTAATATTTGCTTCTATTTGAACGATTTCAACGATCTAAATGCTTGAAAGTGCTTATTTTAGCAAAAGCAGCATTTTGAGCTTTTAATCTGCGTTTTAACGCGTAAAACGAGTATAAAAACGACAGAAGTTTTATTATTCGTTAATATTGCGTCTATTTGAACGATTTAAACGATCTAAAATGCTTGAAAATGCTTATTTTAGCAAAACAGTACGTTCTTGAGTTTAATCTGCGTTTTAACGCGTAAAACAGTACAAAACGACGAAATTTTAATTATCTGTTTCATTATTATTGCGCCCATTGAAACGATTTCAACGATCTAAAATGCTTGAAAATGCTTATTTCAGCAAAACAGCACGTTTGAGTTTTAATCTGCGTTTTAACGCGCGTAAAACAGCATAAAAACGACGAATTTTTATTATTATTCGTTTTTATTAATATTAAGCCGCGTATTTGAAACGATTTCAACGATCTAAAATGTTTGAAAAGTTTATTTTAAAGCAAAACAGCACGTTTTGAGCTTTAATCTGCGTTTTAACGGCGTAAACAGCATAAAACGACGAATTTTATTATCTGATTTTTATTAATATTGCTTCTATTTTGAACGATTTCAACGATCTAAAATGCTTAAAATGTTTTTTTAGCAGCATGTTTGAGTTTTAATCTGCGTTTTAACGCGCGCGCAAACAGCATAAAACACGAATTTTTATTATTTGTTTTTATTAATATTGTTTCTATTTTGAACGATTTCAACGACCTTAAAAATTTGAAAATGCTTATTTTAGCAAAGCAGCACGTTTTGAGCTTTAATCTGCGTTTTAACGGCAAACAGCATAAAAACGACGAATTTTTTATTATTCGTTTTTACAATATTGCGTCTATTTCCAATGATTTCAACGATCTAAAAATGCTTGTATCGCTTATCAGCAAAACAGCACGTTTTGAGTTTTAATCAGCGTTTACCGTGTTAAAAGCATAAAAAACGTGACAAAATTTTATTATTCCGTTTTTATTAATATTGGTAAGTCTATTTGAACGATTTCAACGATCTAAAATGTTTGAAAATGCTTATTTGGCAAAAACAGCATCGTTTTGAGTTTTTAATCTGCGTTTTAACGCGTAAACAGCATAAAAACGACGAATTTTTTATTATTCGTTTTATTACTATTGCTTCTATTTAACGATTTCAAATGACCGTACGCTGAAAAATGCTTATTTTAGCAAAAACAGCACGTTTTGTTTTAATCTTGCAGTTTTAACGTAAAACAGCATGTTCATTTGAAATTTTTCTTATTCGTTTTTATATTAATATTGCGTCTATTTGAACGATTTCAACGATCTAAAATGCTTGAAAAATGCCGGTTTTGAAAGCAAAACAGCACGTTTTGAGCTTTATCTGCGTTTAACGCGTAAACAGCAGCAAAAACGACGAAATTTTATTATTCGTTTTTTATTTTTATTGCGTCTATTTGAACGATTTCAACGATCTAAAATGCTTGCGCTTATTTTAGCAAAACAGCACATTTTGAGCTTTAATCTGGGTTTTAACGTAAACAGCATAAAAAACGTGACGAATTTTTATTATTCGTTTTTATTAATATTGTTTCTATTTGAACGATTTCAAAGTTTAAAAAAAAAAAAAATTTTTTTTTTTTTTTAAAAAAAAAAAAAAATTTTTAAAAAAGGTTTTTTAAATTTTCCCAAAAACCCAAAAAATTTTAAAAAATTTAAAATTTAAAAAAAAAAATTTTTTTTTTTTTTTTAAAAAAGGAAAAAAAAAATTTTTTTTTTAAAATTTTTTAAATTTTTTTTAAAAAAAAATTTTTTTTTAAAAAATTTTAAAAAGGAAAAAAAAAAAAATTTTTGGGGTTTTTTTTTTTTTTCCCCCCCCTTTTTTTTTTTTTTTTTAAAAAAACCCCGGGGGCCCCCCCAAAAAAAAAAAGGGGTTTTTAAAAAGTTTTTTTTTTTTTTTTTAAAAAAAAAATAAAAAAAATTTTTTTTTCCCAAAAAAATTTTTGGGTTTTTTTTTTAAAAAAAAAGAAAAAAAAAAATTTTTTTTTTTAAAAATTTTTTTTTTTTTTTTTTTAAAAAAAAAAAAACCTTTTTTTTTTTTTTTTAAAAAATTTTTTTAAAAAACCCCAAAAAAAAAAAATTTTTTAAAAAATTTTTTTTTTTTTGGGTTTTTTTTTTAAAAAAAAATTTTTAAATTTTTTTTTTAAAAAATTTTTTAAAGGCCCCAATTTTTTAAAAATTTAAAAGGCAAAAAACCAAAAAATTTTGGTTTTTTAATTTTTTTCAAGGGAAAAACCAAAAAAAATTTTTTTTCTTTTTTTAAAAAACCCTTTTAAATTTTTTTTTTAAAAGGAAAAAAAATTTAAAAAAGAAAACAATTTTTTTTTTTTCCCTTTTCCCAAAAAAAAAAAATTTTAAAAATTTTTCTTTTTTTAAAAACCCTTTTAAAATTTTTGGTTTTAAAAGGAAAAAAAATTTTTAAAAAAAAAAATTTTGGTTTTTTAATTTTTTGGGAAAACCAAAAAAAAAAAATTTTTTTTAAAAAACCCCTTTTGGGGGGGTTTTTTTAAAAAGGAAAAAAAAAAGGGGGTTTTTTTTTTTTTTTTTTTTTAAAAAAAAAAAAAAAAAAATTTTTTTTTTAAAAAATTTTTTTGGTTTAATTTTTTAAAAAAAAAAAAAAAAAAATTTTTTTTTTTTTAAATTTTTTTTTTTGGAAAAAAAAAGAAAAAAAAAAAATTTTTTTTTGGAAAAAATTTTTTTTAACCTTTTTCCCAAAAAAAAAATTTTTTTTTTTTTTTTTTTTTTTAAAAAAAAAAAAAAGGAAAATTTTTTTTAAAAAATTTTTTTTGGTTTTTTGGAAAAAAATTAAAAAAAAAAAAATTTTTAAAATTTTTTTTTTTTTAAAAAAACCCCGGGGTTTTTTTTTTTAAATTTTTTAAACCCCCAAAAAAAAATTTTTTTAAAAAAATTTTTTTTTTTTTTTCCGTTTCCCAAAAAACCTTAAAAAAATTTTTTTTTTTTTTTTTTTTTTTTTTTCCAAAAAAAAAAAAATTTTTTTTAAAAAAATTTTTTTTTTTGGGTTTAACCCCAAAAAAAAAATTTTTTTTTTTTTTTAAAAAAGGTTTTTTTTAAATTTTTAAATTAAAAAAAAAAGGTTTTTTTTTAAAAAGGAAAAAATTTTTCCCTTTTTAAGGGAAAAAAACCCAAAAAAAACCTTTTTTTTTTTTTTTAAAAAATTTTTTTTTTGGTTTTAAGGGAAAAAGCTTAAAAAATTTTTAAAAATTTTTTTAAAAATTTTTTTTTTTTAAAAAAAAAAAAATTTTTTTTTCCCTTTTTTTTTTTTTCCGTTTTAAAAAAAAATTTTTTTTAAAAAAAACCCTTTTTTTTTTTTTTTTTTAAAAATTTAAAATTTTTAAATCAAAAAAAATTTTTTTTTTTTTTTAAAAAACCCCTTTTAAACTTTTTTTAAAAAATTTAAAAAAAAAAATTTTTTTTTTATTTTTTTTTTGGTTTTTAAATTTTTTCCGAAAAAATTAAAAAGTTTTTTTTTTTTTTAAAATTTTTTTTAAAAACCTTTTGGTTTTAATTCGAAAAAAGGAAAAAAAAAAAATTTTTTTTTTTTTTTTTTTTTTTTTTCCAAAAAAAAAAATTTTTTTAAAAAAATTTTTTTTTTTTTTTGGGGGAAAAAAAAATTTTTAAAAAAATTTTTTTCCCCCTTTTTTTTCCCAAAAAATTTAAAAACAAAAAAAAAAATTTTTTTTTTTTTTTAAAAAATTTTGGTTTTAAAAAAAAAACCAAAAAAAAAAAAAAATTTTGGTTTTTAATTTTTTTAAAAACAAAAAAAAGGTTTTTTTTTTTTTAAAAATTTTTTTTTAAAAACCCCTTTTTAAAAACTTTTTAAAAAACAAAAAAACCTTTTTTTTTTAAAATTTTTTTTTTTTAAAAAAATTTCCCTTTTTAAAAATTTAAAAAAAAAAAAACCTTTTTTTTTTTTTTAAAAAATTTTTTTTTTTGGTTTTAAATTAAAAAAAAAAAGGTTTTTTTTTAAAAATTTTTTTTAAATTTTTTTGGAAACCAAAACCAAAAAAAAATTTTTTTTAAAATTTTTTTTTAAATTTTCCCCCTTTTTTTTTTTTTTTTTTAAAAAGGAAAAAAAAAAAACCTTTTTTAAAAAATTTTTTTTTTTCTTTTTTAAGGGGTTTAAAAAAATTTTTTAAATTTTTTTTTTAAAAATTTTTTTTTTAAAACCCCCAACCAAAAGGAAAAAAAAAAAAAGGTTTTTTTTTTTTTTTTAAAAAAAAAAAAAAAAATTTTTTTTTCCCTTTTTTTTTTTTTTGGGGGAAAAAAAAAAAAAAAATTTTTTTATTTTTTTTTGGTTTTTGGTTTTTCCCAAAAAAAAAAAAAATTTTTTTTTTTTTTTTTTTTTTTTTTAAAAAAAAACAAAAAAAAAAATTTTTTTTTGGAAAAAATTTTTTTTTTAACCTTTTTAAAAAAACCAAAAAACCTTTTTTAAAAACCCTTTTTTTTTTTTCTTTAAAAATTTAAAAGAAAAAACCAAAATTTTTTTTTTTTTAAAAATTTTTTTTTTTTCCCCCCAAAAAAAAGGGAAAAACCGGAAAACAGCACGTTTTGAGCTTTAATCTGCGTTTTTAACGCGTAAAACAGCATAAAACGACGAATTTTTTATTATTCGTTTTTATTATATTTGCTTCTATTTGAACGATTTCAACGATCTAAAATGCTTGAAAATGCTTATTTTAGCAAAACAGCACGTTTTGAGTTTTAATCTGCGTTTTAACGCGTAAAAAAAACATAAAAACGACAGAATTTTATTATTCGTTTTTATAATATTGCGTCTATTTGAACGATTTCAACGATCTAAAATGCTTGAAAATGCTTATTTTAGCAAAACAGCACGTTTTGAGCTTTAATCGCGTTTTAACGCGTAAAACAGCATAAAACGACGAATTTTTATTATTCGTTTTATTAATATTGTTCTATTTGAAGTTTTATTATTCGTTTTTATTAATATTGCGTCTATTTGAACGATTTCAACGATCTAAAATGCTTTTGAAAAATGCTTATTTAGCAAAACAGCACGTTTTGAGCTTTAATCTGCGTTTTTCTTAACGCGTAAAACAGCATAAAAAACGACGAATTTTTATTATTCGTTTTATTAATATTGCTTCATTTTGAACGATTCTGCAACGATCTAAAATGCTTGAAAATGCTTATTTTAGCAAAACAGCACGTTTTGAGCTTTAATCTGCGTTTAACGCGCGTAAAACAGCATAAAAAACGACGAATTTTTATTATTCGTTTTATTAATATTACGCCTATTTGAACGATTTCAACGATCTAAAAATGCTTGAAAATGCTTATTTTAGCAAAACAGCCCTTGAGCTTTTTAATCTGCGTTTTAACGCGTAAACAGCATAAAACGACGAATTTTTATTATTCGTTTTTATTAATATTGCTTCTATTTGAACGATTTCAACGGTCTAATATACTTGAAAATGCTTAAAATGCTTGAAAAATGCTTATTTTAGCAAAACAGCACGTTTTGAGCTTTTAATCTGCGTTTTAACGCGTAAAACAGCATAAAAACGACGAATTTTATTATTCGTTTTTATTACCGCTTCACGGAACGATTTCTCAACGGATCTAAATGCTTGAAAAATGCTTTATTTGAAAAACAGCCCTTTTGAGCTTTAATCTGACCTTTAACGCGTAAAACAGCATAAAAAAACGACGAATTTTTTATTATTCGTTTTTAATAATATTGCTTCTATTCGAACGATTTCAACGATCTAAAAATGCTTGAAAAATGCTTATTTTAGCAAAACAGCACGTTTGAGTTTTATTCTGCGTTTTAACGCGTAAAACAGCATAAAAACGACGAAATTTTTATTATTCGTTTTTATTAATATTGCGTCTATTTGAACATTTCAACGATCTAAAATGCTTGAAAAATGCTTATTTTAGCAAAAACAGCACGTTTGAGCTTTAATCTGCGTTTTAACGCGTAAACAGCATAAAAAATGACGAATTTTTATTATTCGTTTTTATTAATATTGCTTCTTATTTAAACGATTTCAACGATTCAAAATGCATGAAAATTTTATTTTAGCAAAACAGCACGTTTTGAGTTTTAATCTGCGTTTTAACGCGTAAACAGCATAAAAACGACGAAATTTTTATTATTCATTTTTATTAATATTGCGTCCATTTGAACGATTTCAACGATCTAAAATGCTGAAAATGCGCTTATTTTAGCAAAACAGCACGTTTTGAGTTATAATCTGCGTTTTAACGCGTAAAACAGCATAAAACGACGAATTTTTTTATTATTCGTTTTATTAATATTGTTTATTTGAACGATTTCAACGATCTAAAATGCTTGAAAAATGCTTATTTTAAGCAAAACAGCACGTTTTGAGCTTTAATCTGGCAGTTTAACGCGTAAAGAGCATAAAACGACGAAATTTTTATTATATTCGTTTTTATTAATACGTTTCTATTTGAACGATTTCAACGATCTAAAATGCTTGAAAATGCCATTTTAGCAAAAACAGCACGTTTTGAGTTTAATCTGCGTTTTAACGCGTAAAACAGCATAAAAATGACGAATTTTATTATTCGTTTTTATTAATATTGCTTCTATTTAAACGATTTCAACGATCTAAAATGCTTGAAAATGCTTATTTTGTTAAAACAGCACGTTTTGAGCTTTAATCTGAGTTTTAACGCGTAAACAGCATAAAACGACGAATTTTTTATTATTCGTTTTTATTAATATTACTTCTATTTGAACGATTTCAACGATCTAAAATGCTTTAGAATGCTTATTTTAGCAAAACAGCACGTTTTGAGTTTTAATCTGCGTTTTAACGCGTAAAACAGCATAAAAACGATGAATTTTTATTATTCGTTTTATTAATATTGCTTCTATTTGAACGATTTCAACGATCTAAAAATGCTCGAAAATGCTTTTTATTTTAGCAAAACAGCACGTTTTGAGCTTTAATCTGCGTTTTAACGCGTAAAACAGCCAAAAAACGACGAAATTCTTTTTATTATTCGTTTTTATTAATATTGCGTCTATTTGAACGATTTCCAACGATCTAAAAATGCTTGAAAATGTTTATTTTAGCAAAATAGCACGTTTTGAGCTTTAATCTTCGTTTTAACGCGTAAAACAGCATAAAAAACGACGAAGTTTTTATTATTCGTTTTTATTAATATTGCGTCTATTTTGAACGTGATTTCAACGATCTAAAATGCTTGAAAATGCTTATTTTAGCAAAACAGCACGTTTTGAGATTTATTCTTGCGTTTTAACGCGTAAACAGCATAAAAACGACAAAATTTTTATTATTCGTTTTATTTTTATTGCGTCTATTTGAACGATTTCAACGATCTAAAATGTTTGTAAATGCTTATTTTAGCAAAACAGCACGCTTTGAGCTTTAATCGCGCTTTAATGTGTAAAACAGTATAAAAAACGACGAATTTTTATTATTCGTATTTTATTAATATTGCGTCTATTTGAACGATTTCAACGATCTAAAAATGCTGGAAATGCTGATGAAAGCAAACAGCACGTTTTGAGCTTTAATCTGCGTTTTAACCGCGTGTAAAACAGCATAAAACGACGAATTTTTTATTATTCGTTTTTTATTAATATTGTTTCTATTTGAACGATTTCAACGATCTAAAATGCTTGAAAATGATTATTTTAGCAAAACAGCACATTTTGAGTTTTAATCTGCGTTTTAATGCGTAAAACAGCATAAAAACGACGAAGTTTTTATTATTCGTTTTATTAATATTGCTTCTATTTTGAACGATTTCACCGATCTAAAAATGCTTGAAAATGCTTATTTTAGCAATACAGCACGTTTTGAGCTTTAATCTGCGTTTTAACGCGTAAAACAGTACAAAAAACGACGAATTTTTTATTATTCGTTTTTATTAATATTGCTTCTATTTGAACGATTTCAACGATCTAAAATGCTTGAAAATGCTTATTTTAGCAAAACAGCACGTTTTGAGCTTAAATCTGCGTTTTAACGCGGTAAAACAGCATAAAACGACGAAATTTTTATTATTCGTTTTATTAATATTGCGTCTATTTGAACGATTTCAACGATCTAAAATGTTTGAAAATGCTTATTTTAGCAAAACAGCACGTTTTGAGCTTTAATCTGCGTTTTAACGCGTAAAACAGCATAAAATGACGAATTTTTTATTATTCGTTTTATTAATATTGCTTCTATTTAAACGATTTCAACGATCTAAAATGCTTGAAAATGTTGGTTTAGCAAAACAGCACGTTTGAGCTTTAATCTGTTTTAACGCGTAAAAACAGCATAAAAACGACGATTTTTATTATTCGTTTTTATTACTACGTTTATTTAACGATTTCAACGATCTAAAAATGCGTTTAGAATGCTTATTTTAGCAAAACAGCACGTTTTGAGCTTTAATCTGCGTTTTAACGCGTAAACAGCATAAAAAACGATGAATTTTTATTATTCGTTTTTATTAATATTGCTTCTATTTGAACGATTTCAACGATCTAAAATGAAAAATGCTTATTTTAGCAAAACAGCACGTTTTGAGTTTTAATCTGCGTTTTAACGCGTAAAACAGCATAAAAACCACGAAATTTTTATTATCTGCTTCTTTATTAATATTGCATCTATTTGAACGATTTCAACGATCTAAAATGCTTGAAAATTTATTTTAGCAAAATAGCACGTTTTGAGCTTTATTGCTACGCGCGTAAAACAGCATGTCTACGCAGTTTTATTATCGTTTTTTTATTAATATTGCGTCTATTTGAACGATTTCAACGCATCTAAAATGCTTGAAAATGCTTATTTTAGCAAAAACAGCATGTTTTGAGATTTATTCTGGTGTTTTAAATGCAAACAGCATAAAACGACAAAAATTTTTATTATTCGTTTTTTATTTTATTGCGTCTATTTGAACGATTTCAACGATCTAAAAATGTTTGTAAATGCTTATTTTAGCAAAAACAGCACGCTTTGAGGCTTTTTAATCTGCGTTTTAACGTGTAAAACAGCATAAAAACGACGAATTTTTATTATTCGTATTTTATTAATATTGCGTCTATTTTGAACGATTTCACCGATCTAAAATGCTTGAAAATGCTTATTTTAGCAAAACAGCACGTTTTGAGCTTAATCTGCGTTTTAACGCGTAAACAGCATAAAAACGACGAATTTTTTATTATTCGTTTTTATTAATATTGCTTCTCGGCTTGAAACGATTTCAACGATCTAAAATGCTTAAAATGATTATTTTAGCAAAAACAGCACATTTTGAGCTTTAATCTGCGTTTTATCAGGTAAAACAGCATAAAAACGACGAAGTTTTTAATATTCGTTTTATTAATATTGCTTCTATTTGAACGATTTCAACGATCTTAAAATGCTTGAAAATGCTTATTTTAGCAATACAAAAATGTTTTGAGCTTTAATCTGCGTTTTAACGCGTAAACAGTATAAAACGACGAATTTTATTATTCGTTTTTTATTAATATTGCTTCTATTTGAACGATTTCAACGATCTAAAATGCTTGAAAATGCTTATTTTGTTAAAACAGCACCGTTTTGAGCTTAAATCTGCGTTTTAACGCGTAAAAACAGTATAAAAACGACGAAATTCTTTTATTATTCGTTTTTATTAATATTGCGCCTATTTGAAACGATTTCAACGTGATCTAAAAATGCTTGAAAATGCTTATTTTAGCAGAACAGCACGCTTTGTGCTTATTCTGCGTTTTAACGCGTAAAACAGCATAAAAACGACAAAATTTGGCTATTCGTTTTATATTTTTGTATTGCGTCTATTTGAACGATTTCAACGATCTAAAAATGCTTGAAAATGCTTATTTTAGCAAAATGCTACGTTTTGAGTTTTAATCTGCGTTTTAACGCGTGTTAAGCGTAAAAACGACGATTTTTTGGCTATTCGTTTTATTAATATTGCGTCTATTTGAACGATTTCAACGATCTAAAAATGCTTGAAAATTTATATTTATTTTATTTTAGTAAAACAGCCCTTTTTGAGCTTTTAATCTGCGTTTTAACGCGTAAAACAGCATAAAACGACGAATTTTTATTATTCCGTTTTTATTAATATTGCTTCTATTTGGAACGATTTCAACGATCTAATATGCTGCAAAAATGCTTTAAAATGCTTTGAAAATGCTTATTTTAGCAAACAGCAATGTTTTGAGCTTTAATCTGCGTTTTAACGCGTAAAACAGCATAAAACGACGCAAATTTTTATTTGCCTGTTTTGCCATTATTATCTACTTGAACGATTTCAACGATCTAAAAATGCTTTGAAAACGCTTATTTTAAAGCAAAACAGCACGTTTTGAGTTTTATTCAGCGTTTTAACGCGTAAAACAGCATAAAAACGACAAAAATTTTTATTATCTGTTTTTATTAATATTGCGTCTATTTGGAATGATTTCAACGATCTAAAATGCTTGAAAATGCTTATTTTAGCAAAACAGCACGTTTTGAGTTTTATTCTGCGTTTTAACGCGTAAAATGCATAAAAACGACAAAAATTTTTACATCGCCGTATATTTTTATTGCGTCTATTTGAACGATTTCAACGGATCTGTGCTTGAAAATGTTTATTTTGTGCAAAACAGCGATCGTTTTGAGCTTTAATCTGCGTTTTAACGCGTAAAACAGCATAAAACGACGAAATTTTATTATTCGTTTTTATTAATATTGCGTCTACCGTTCATTTCAACGATCTAAAATGCTTGAAAATGCTATTTTAGCAAAAACAGCACGTTTTGTTTTAATCTGCGTTTTAACGCGTAAAACAGCATAAAACGACGAATTTTTATTATTCGCTTATTAATATTGCTTCTATTTGAACGATTTCAACGATCTAAAATGCTTGAAAATGCTTATTTTAGCAAACAGCACGTTTATTTTAATCTGCGTTTTAACGCGTAAAACAGCATAAAACGACGAATTTTTATTATTCGATTTTGCTTAATATTGCTTCTATTTGAACGATTTCAACGATCTAAAATGCTTAAAAATGCTTATTTTGTGCAGCTGTTATCGTTTGAGCTTTAATCTGCGTTTTAACGCGTAAAACAGCATAAAACGACGAATTTTTTATTATTCGTTTTTTATTAATATTGCGTCTATTTGAACGATTTCAACGATCTAAAATGCTTGAAAATGCTTATTTTGTGCGCAAATACAGCACGTTTTGAGTTTTAATCAGCGTTTTTACCGCGTAAAACAGCATAAAAACGACGAAATTTTATTATTCGTTTTTATTAATATTGCGTCTATTTGAACGATTTCAACGATCTAAAATGTTTGAAAATGCTTTATTTTAGCAAAACAGCACGTTTTGAGTTTTTTAATCTGCGTTTTAGCGTAAAACAGCATAAAACGACGAATTTTTATTATTCGTTTTTATTAATAATATTGTTTCTATTTGAACGATTTCAACGATCTAAAATGCTTGAAAATGCTTATTTTAGCAAAACAGCACGTTTTGAGCTTTAATCTTGCGTTTTAACGCGTAAAACAGCATAAAACGACGAAATTTTTCTCTTATTCGTTTTTATTAATATTGCGTCTATTTGAACGATTTCAACGATCTAAAATGCTTGAAAATGCTTATTTTAGCAAAACAGCACGCGTTTTGAGTTTTTATTCTGCGTTTTAACGCGTAAAACAGCATAAAAACGACGAAATTTTTTATTATCTGTTTTTTATTTCTTTTATTGCGTCTATTTGAACGATTTCAACGATCTAAAATGCTTGAAAATGTTTATTTTAGCAAAACAGCACGTTTTGAGCTTTAATCTGCTTTTTAACGCGTAAAACAGCAAAAAAAACGAAATTTTTTTTTTTGTTTTTATTAATATTGCTTCTATTTGAACGATTTAACGATCTAAAATGCTTGAAAATGCTTTTTTTAGAAAACAACTTTTTTGGTTTAAGCTTTTAACGAAAACGCAAAAAAAAAAAAACTTTTTATTATTTTTTTTTTGGGAAATTTAACGATTAAAAAAAAAAATTTATTTTAGCAAAACAGCACTTTTTTGAGTTTCTTTTAACGCGTAAAAACGCAAAAAAAACACGAAATTTTTTTTTTTTTTTATTAATATTGCGTCTATTTGAACGATTTAAATTTTTTAAAATGCTTTATTTTAAAAACCCGCCCTTTTTTTTTTTTTAACCCAAAAAACAAAAAAAAATTTTTTTTTTTATTTTTTTTTTTGAAAAACGATCTAAAATGCTTAAAATGCTTATTTTGAAAACAGCCGTTTTGAGCTTTAATCGGGTTTTGCGTAAACAGCAAAAAAATTTTTTTATTATTCTTTTTTTTAAATTTTCCCTTTTGAAGATTTAAAATCTAAAATGCTTAAAAAATTTTTTTTTTTTTTTTTTAAGAAAACCCCCTTTTGAGTTTTAATCTGCGTTTTCGCGTAAACAGCATAAAAAGACGAATTTTTATTATTCTTTTTTTAAATATTGTTTCTATTTGAACGATTTCAACGATCTAAATGTTTAAAAATTTAAAAAAATTTGAAAAGTTTTTTTTTTCCTTTTTA
>NW_027046817.1:0-20397 GCF_025399875.1 Dalotia coriaria | reverse complement strand
AAAATAAAAACGTTTTTGTTTTTTTAAAATAACCCATTTTCAAAAAAGCACTTTTAGATCGTTGAAACCCGTTCAAATAGACGCAATAATTAATAAAAACGAAGATTAAGCAAAAAAATTTAAAATGCCGTTTTTTTATGTCTGTTTTTAAAAAATGCGCTTTTTAAACGCAAAAGATTAAAGCTAAAAACGTGCTGTTTGCTAAAATAAGCATTTTCAAGCATTTAGATCGTTGAAATCTTTCCCAAATAAAAGCAATATTAATAAAAACGAATAATAAAAATTTCGTCTTTTTTATGCTGTTTACGCGTTAAAACGCGTTTAAAAAGCTCAAAACGTGCTGTTTTGCTAAAATAAGCATTTTCAAGCATTTAGATCGTTGAAATCGTTCAAATAGACGCAATATTAATAAAACAATAATAAAAATTCGTCGTTTTATGCTGTTTTACGCTTTAAAAACGCAGATTAAAGCTCAAAAACGTGCTGTTTTGCTAAAATAAGCATTTTCAAGCACTTTAGATCGTTGAAATCGTTCAAATAGACGCAATATTAATAAAAACGAATAATAAAAATTCGTCGTTTTTATGCTGTTTTACGCGTTAAAACGCAGTTTAAAAAGCTCAAAACGTGCTGTTTTGCTAAAATAAGATTTTCAAGCATTTTAGATCGTTGAAATCGTTCAAATAAAAGCAATATTAATAAAAAACGAATAATAAAAAATTTGTCGTTTTTATGCTGTTTTAGCGTTAAAACGCAGATTAAAGCTCAAACGTGCTGTTTTGCTAAAATAAGCATTTTCAAGCATTTTAGATCGTTGAAATCGTTCAAATAGACGCAATATTAATAAAAACGAATAATAAAAATTTCGTCTTTTATGCTGTTTTACGCGTTAAAACGCAGATTAAAGCTCAAAACGTGCTGTTTTGCAAAATAAGCATTTTCAAGCATTTTAGATCGTTGAAATCGTTCAAATAAAAGCAATATTAATAAAAACGAATAATAAAAATTCGTCGTTTTATGCTGTTTTACGCGTTAAAACGCAGATTAAACTCAAAACGTGCTTTTTGCTAAATAAGCATTTTAAAAGCATTTTAGATCGTTGAAATCGTTCAAATAGACGCAATATTAATAAAAACGAATAATAAAAATTCGTCGTTTTATGCTGTTTTACCGTTAAAACGCGATTAAAGCTCAAAACGTGCTGTTTTGCTAAAAAAAGGCATTTTCAAGCATTTTAGATCGTTGAAATCGTTCAAATAGACGCAATATTAAAAAAACGAATAATAAAAATTTCGTCGTTTTATGCTGTTTTACGCGTTAAACGCAGATTAAAGCTCAAAACGTGCTGTTTTGCTAAAATAAGCATTTTCGCATTTTAGATCGTTGAAATCGTTCAAATAGAAGCAATTTAATAAAAACGAATAATAAAAATTCGTCGTTTTTATGCTGTTTTACGCGTTAAACGCAGATTCTCAAAACGTGCTGTTTTGCTAAAAAAAAGCATTTTCAAGCTTTTTTAGATCGTTGAAATCGTTCAAAAGACGCAATATTAATAAAAAACGAATAATAAAATTCGTCGTTTTTATGCTGTTTTACGCGTTAAAACGCGATTAAAGCTAAAAACGTGCTGTTTTGCTAAAATAAGCATTTTCAAGCATTTTAGATCGTGAAATCGTTCAAATAGAAGCAATATTAAAAAAAAACGAATAATAAAAATTCGTCTTTTTTATGCTGTTTTACGCGTTAAAACGCAGAATAATGCTCAAAACGCGCTGTTTTGCTAAAATAAGCATTTTCAAGCATTTTAGATCGTTGAAATCGTTCAAATAGACGCAATATTAATAAAGAACGAATAACAAAAAAATTCGTCGTTTTATGCTGTTTTACGCGTTAAAACGCAGATTAAAAGCTCAAACGCGCTGTTTTGCTAAAATAAGCATTTTCTCAAGCATTTTAGATCGTTGAAATCGTCTTTCAAATAGACGCAATATTAATAAAAACGAATAATAAAAATCTTTGCCGTTTTATGTTGCTTTTACGCGTTAAAACGCAGATTAAAGATCAAAACGCTGTTTTGCTAAAACAAGCATTTTCAAGCATTTTTTAGATCGTTGAATCGTTCAAACAGAAGCAATATTAATAAAAAACGAATAATAAAAATCTGTCGTTTTATGCTGTTTTACGCGTTAAAACGCAGATTAAAGCTCAAACGTGCTGTTTCAAAGTAAGCATTTTCAAGCATTTTAGATCGCTGAAATCGTTCCAACAGAAGCAATATTAGCTAAAAAACGAATAATAAAAATCTGCCGTTTTTATGCTGTTTTACGCGCTAAACGCAGATTGCTCTCTAAAACGTGCTGTTTTGCTGGGCAAAAATAAGCATTTTCAAGCATTTTAGATCGTTGAAATCGTTCACAGCCAATATTAATAAAAAAACGAATAATGTCTGTCGTTTTATATGCTGTTTACGCTAAAACGCAGATTAAAAGCTCAAAACGTGCTGTTTGCTAAAATAAGCATTTTCAAGCATTTTGATCGTTGGAAATTGTTCAAATAGAAGCAATATTAATAAAAAAACGAATAATAAAAAATTTCGTCGTTTTATGCTGTTTTACGCGTTAAACGCAGATTAAAGCTCAAAACGTGCTGTTTTGCTAAAATAAGCATTTTCAAGCATTTTAGATCGCTGAAATCGTTCAAATAGAAGCATTAATAAAAAACGCAATAATAAGTAGCCCGTCGTTTTTATGCTGTTTTACGCGTTAAAACGCAGATTAAAGCCCAAAAACATGCTGTTTTGTTAAAGCCAAGCAATTTCAAGCATTTTAGATCGTTGAAATCGTTCAAATAGACGCAATAAAATAAAAACGAATAATAAAATTTTGCCGTTTTTGTGTTGCTCTTTACGCGTTAAAACGCAGAATAAAGCCTTCAAAACGTGCTGTTTGCTAAAATAAGCATTTTCAAGCATTTTTAGGATCGTTGAAATCGTTCCAACAGACGCAATATTAATAAAAACGAATAATAAAATTCCCTGGTCGTTTTATGCTGTTTTACGCGTTAAAACGCAGATTAAAGCTCAAAACGTGCTGTTTGCTAAAATAAGCATTTTCAAGCATTTTAGATCGTTGAAATCGTTCAAATAGAAGCAATATTTAATAAAAACGAATAATAAAAATTCGTGGTTTTATGTTTTACGCGTTAAAACGCAGATTAAAGCTCAAAACGTGCTGTTTTATTAGAATTAGCATTTTCAAAGCATTTTAGATCGCTGAAATCGTTCAAATAGACGCATTATTGGGTAAAAACGAATAATGTAAATTTCGTCGTTTTATGTTTTACGCGTTAACGCAGATTAAAGCTCAAACGTGCTGTTTTGCTAAAATAAGCATTTTCGCGACGATCGTTGAAATCGTTCAAATAGAAGCAATATTAATAAAAACGAATAAAAATCGTCGTTTTATAAAGCTGTTTACGCGTTAAAACGCAGATTAAAGCTCAAAAACGTGCTGTTTTGCTAGAATTAGCATTTTCAAGCATTTTAGATCGTTGAAATCAATTCAAATAGACGCGCAATATTATTAAAAAAAACGAATAATAAAAATTTCTGTCGTTTTATGCTGTTTTACGCGTTAAAACGCAGATTAAAGCTCAAAACGTGCTGTTTTGCTAAAATAAGCATTTCAAGCATTTTAGATCGTTGAAATCGTTCAAATAGAAGCTGCAATATTAATAAAACGAATAATAAAAAATCTGTCGTTTTGTTGTTTTACGCGTTGAAACGCAGATTAAAAGCTCAAAACGTGCTGTTTTGCTAAAATAAGCATTTTCAAGCATTTGTGAAAGAAATCGCTTAAATAGAAGCAATATTAATAAAAACGAATAATAAAAAATTCGTCATTTTTATTCTGTTTTACGCGTTAAACGCAGATTAAAGCTCAAAACGCGCTGTTTTGCTAAAATAAGCATTTTCGCGAAGCATTTAGATCGTTGAAATCGTTCAACAGACGCAATATTAATAAAACGAATAATAAAAATTTCCGTCGTTTTTATGTGCTGTTTACGCTGCTAAAACGCAGATTAAAGCTCAAACGTAAAGCTGTTTTGCTAAAATAAAGCGATTTTCAAGCATTTTAGATCGCTGAAATCGTTCAACAGAAGCGTACATTACAAAACGAATAATAAAAAATCTGTCGTTTTGGCGCTGTTTTACGCGCTAAAACTCAGATTAAAGCTCAAAACGTGCTGTTTTGCTGCTAAAATAAGTATTTCTCAAGCATTTTAGATCGTTGAAATTGTTCAACCGACGCAATATTAAAAACGAATAATAAAAAATTTCGTCGTTTGTATGCTGCTTCCACGCGTTAAAACGCTGATTGCGCTCAAACGTGCTGTTTTGCATAAAATAAGCATTATCAGCGGTTTAGATCGTTGAAATCGTTCAACAGACGCAATATTAATAAAGAAACGAACCGGCGTACCCGTCGTTTTATGCTGTTTACGCGTTAAAACGCAGATTAAAGCTCAAAACGTGCTGTTTAGCTAAAATAAGCATTTTCGCGATTTTAGATCGTTGAAATCGTTCAAATAGACGCAATATTAATAAAAACGAATAATGCGCCCGTCATTTTATGCTGTTTTACGTTAAAACGCAGATTAAAGCCCTAAAATCGTGCTTGCTTTAAGTAAAATAAGCATTTTCAAGCATTTTAGACGTTGAAATCGTTCAAATAGAAGCAATATTAATAAAAACGAAATACAAAAAATCGTCGTTTTATGCCGTTTTACGCGCTAAAACGGTGATTAAAGCTCAAAGAGCGTTTTGCTAAAAATAAGCATCAAGCATTTTAGATCGTTGGAAATCGTTCAAATAGACGCAATAAAATAAAAACGAATAATAAAATTCTGTCGTTTATGCTGTTTTACGCGTTAAAACGCAGAATAAAGCTCAAAACGTGCTGTTTTGCTAAACAAGCGGTCAAGCATTTTAGATCGCTGAAATCGTTCAACAGACGCAATATTAATAAAACGAATAATAAAAATTCGTCGTTTTATGCTGTTTACGCGTTAAAACGCAGATTAAAGCCTGCGCGTGCTGTTTTGCTAAAATAAGCATTTCCAAGACGATCGCTGAAATCGTTCAAGAAGCCAATATTAATAAAAAACGAATAATAAAAATTCGTCGTTTTATGCTGTTTTACGCGTTAAAACGCAGATTAAAGCTCAAACGTGCTGTTTTGCTAAAATAAGCATTTTCAAGCATTTTAGATCGCTGAAATCGTTCAAATATCGCACCATTAATAAAACGAATAATAAAAAATTTCGTCGTTTTATGCTGTTTTACGCGTTAAAACGCAGATTAAAGCTCAAAACGTGCTGTTTTGCTAAAATAAGCATTTTCTCAAGCATTTTAGATCGCTTGAAAATTCCGTCTAAATAGAAGCAATATTAATAAAAACGAATAATAAAAAATCGCCGTTTTATGCTGTTTTACGCGTTAAAACGCAGATTAAAAGCTCAAATAGTGCTGTTTTGCTAAAATAAGCATTTTCAAGATTTTAGATCGCTGGTACCGTTCAACAGACGCACAAAATAAAACGAAATAATAAAATTTCGTCGTTTTATAAAGCTGCTGTTTACGCGTTAAAACGCAGGAATAAAGCTCAAACGTGCTGTTTTGCTAAAATAAGCATTTTCGCTACGGGATCGTTAAAAATCGTCTTAAATAGACGCAATATTAGCGAAAACGAATACTCAGTACCCTGTCGTTTTTATGCTGTCTTACGTTAAAACGCAGATTAAAGCTCAAACGTGCTGTTTTGCTAAAATAAGCATTTTCAAGCATTTTAGATCGTTGAAATCGTTTAAATAGAAGCAATATTAATAAAACGAATAACAAAAATTTTGGCCGCTTTATGTTGTTTTACGCGTTAAACGCAGATTAAAGTCTAAAACATGCTGTTTTGCTAAAATAAGTAATTTTCAAGCATTTTAGATCGTTGAAATCGTCTTCAAATAGACGCGCAATATTAATAAAAACGAATAATAAAAATTCCTGTCGTTTTATGCTGTTTTACGTTAAACGTGCAGAATAAATGCCTAAACGTTGTTTTGCTAAAATAAGTACCTTCAAGCATTTTAGATCGCTGAAATCGTCTCAAATAGAAGCAATATTAATAAAAACGAATAATAAAAAATTCGTTACTTTTATGCTGTTTCATGCTGTTCATTAAAGCCCAAAACGTGCTGTTTCGCTAAAAATAAGCATTTTCGCCATCTAGATCGCTGGAAATCGTCTCAAACAGTAGCTAACATTAATAAAAAACGAATAATAAAAATTGCCAGTTTTATGCTGTTTTACGCATTAAAACGCAGATTAAAGCTCAAACGTGCTGTTTGCTAAAATAAGCATTTCTAAGCATTTTAGATCGTTGAAATCGTTCAAATAGAAGCAATATTACAAAAACGAATAATAAAAATTCGTGGTTTTATGTTGTTTTACGCGTTAAAAACGCAGATTAAAAGCTCAAACGTGCTGTTTTGCTGTGAATAAGCATTTTCAAGCATTTCAGATCGTTGAAATCGTTCAAATAGACGGCCATTATTAAAAAACGAATAAAATTCTTGTCGTTTTATGCTGTTTTTACGCGTTAAACGCATTAAAAGCTCAAAACGCTGTTATGCTAAAATAAGCATTTTCAAGCATTTTAGATCGTTGAAATCGTTCAAACAGAAGCAATATTAATAAAAACGAATAATAAAAATTCGTCGTTTTATGTTGTTTTACGTTAAAACGTATGATTAAAAGCTCAAAACGTGCTGTTTTGCTAAAATAAGCATTTTCAAGCATTTTAGATCAACAAGTTGAAACTGTTCAAATAGATGCGCAATATTAATAAAAACGAACAATGTGCAAATCTGTCGTTTTATGTTGTTTTACGCGTTAAAACGCAGATTAAAAGCCTCGTAAACGTGCTGTTTTGCTAAAATACATTTTCGCGATTTGACCGCTGAAATCGTTCAAATATAGCCAACATTAATAAAAACGAATAATAAAAACGTCGCCTTTTATGCTGTTTTACGCGTTAAAACGCAGATTGTTCAAACGTGCGTGCTCTTGCTAAATAAGCATTTTTCAAGCATTTAGATCGCTGGAATCGTTCAAATAGAAGCAATATTAATAAAAACGAATAATGTGCCCGTCGTTTTATGCTGTTTTACGCGTTAAAACGCAGATTAAAGCTCAAACGTGCTGTTTTGCTAAAAATATGCATTTTCAAGCATTTTAGATCGTTGAAATCGTTCAAATAGACGCAATATTAATAAAAACGAATAATAAAATTTCAACGTTTTATGCTGTTTTACGCGTTAAAACGCAGATTAAAAGCTCAAAACGTGCTAAGTTTCGCTAAAAATAAGCATTTTCAAGCATTTTAGATCGTTGGAAATCTTCGTGCCGAAGCACACAATAAAAACGAATAAAAAATTGTCGTTTTATGAACATGTTTTGCTGAATAAGCATTTTCAAGAATTTTAGATCGTTGAAATCGTTCCGCGAGAAGCAAATATTAATAAAACGAATAATAAAAAATTCGTCGTTTTTATGTTGTTTACGCGCGCTTTTCGCTAAACGCAGACAGCTCAAAACGTGCTGTTTTGCTAAAATAAGCATTTTCAAGACGGATCGTTGAAGCCGTTCAAATAGACGCAATATTAATAAAACGAATAATAAAAATTTCGTCGTTTTATGCTGTTTTACGCGTTAAAACGCAGATCAAAACGTGCTGTTTTGCTAAAATACATTTTCAAGCATTTTTAGACTGCTGAAATCGTTCAAATAGACGCAATATTAATAAAAAAACGAATAATAAAAATTCTGTCGTTTTATGATGCTGTTTTTACGCGTTAAAAACGCAGATTAAAGCTCAAAACGTGCTGTTTTGCTAAAATAAGCATTTTCAAGCATTTTAGATCGTTGAAATCGTTCAAATAGAAGCAATATTACCAAAAAACGAATAATAAAAAAATCTGGCTGTTTTTATGCTGTTTTACGCGTTAAAACGCAGATTAAAGCTCAAACGTGCTGTTTTGCTAAAATAAGCATTTTCAAGCATTTTACACGTTGAAAGTCTAAATAGACTCAATATTAATAAAAAACGAATAATAAAAAATTTCGTCGTTTTATGTTGTTTACGCGTTAAACGCTGATTAGTGCTTTCCAAAACGTGCTGTTTTGCTAAAATAAGTACTTTTCAAGCATTTTAGACTGTTGAAATCAATGTTCAAATAGACGCAATATTAATAAAAAACGAATAATAACACTCTCTTTGTCGTTTTATGCTGTGTTTTACGCGTTAAAACACGTAGATTAAAGCTCAAACGCCGTTTTGCTAAAAATAAGCATTTTCAAGCATTTTAGATCGTTGAAATCGTTCAAATAGAAGCAATATTAATAAAAACGAATAAAAAAAAATCGTCGTTTTTTGCTTTTACGCGTTAAAACCCCAGATTAAAGCTCAAAACGCCTGTTTTGCTAAAATAAGCATTTTCAAGCATTTTAGATCGTTGAAATCGTTAAAATAGAAGCAATATTAATAAAAACGAATAATAAAATTTCGTCGTTTTATGCTGTTTTACCCGTTAAAACGCAGATTAAAGCTAAAAACGTGCTGTTTTGCTAAAATAAGATTTTCAAGCATTTTAGATCGTTGAAATCTTTCAAATAGAAGCAATTAATTAAAAAACCAATAAAAAAATTCGTCGTTTTATGCTGTTTTACGCGTTAAACGCAGAAAACCCTCAAAACGTGCTGTTTTGCTAAAATAAGCATTTTCAAGATTTTGATCGGGGAAATCGTTCAAATAGACGCAAATTAATAAAAACGAATAATAAAAATTCGTCTTTTTTATGTGTTTTACGCGTTAAAACGCAGTTTAAAAAGCTCAAAACGTGCTGTTTTGCAAAATAAGCATTTTCAAGCATTTTAGATCGTTGAAATCTTCAAATAGAGCAAAAATAAAAAAAACGAATAATAAAATTCGTCGTTTTATGCTGTTTTACGCGTTAAACGCAGATTAAAGCTCAAAACGTGCTGTTTTGCATGAAATAAGCATTTTCAGAATTTTAGATCGTTGAAATCGTTCAAATAGAGAAATTAATAAAAACGAATAATAAAAATTTCGTCGTTTTTATGCTGTTTTACGCGTTAAAACGCAGATTAAAGCCCCAAAACGTGCTGTTTTGCTAAAATAAGCATTTTCGCATTTTAGATCGTTGAAATCGTTCAAAGACGAAAATATTAATAAAAACGAATAATAAAAATTTCGTCGTTTTATGCTGTTTTACGCGTTAAAACACAGATTAAAAGCTAAAAACGTGCTGTTTTGCTAAAATAAGCATTTTCAAGCATTTGATCGTTGAAATGTTCAAATAGAAGCAATATTAATAAAAACGAATAATAAAAATTTGTCTTTTTTATGTTTTTTTACGCGTTAAAACGCAGATTAAGCTCAAACGTGCTGTTTTGCTAAAATAAGATTTTCAAGCATTTTAGATCGTTGAAATCGTTCAAATAGACGCAAATAAAAATAAAAAACGAATAATAAAATTTCGTCGTTTTATGTGTTTACGCGTTAAACGCAGAATAACCCTCAAAACGGCTGTTTTGCTAAAATATGCATTTTCAAGCATTTTAGATCGTTGAAATCGTTCAAATAGACGCAATATTAATAAAAACGAATAATAAAAATTTCGTCGTTTTATGTTGTTTTACGCGTTAAACGCAGATTAAAGCTCAAAAAACGTGCTGTTTTGCTAAAATAAAGGATTTTCAAGCACTTTTAGATCGTTGAAATCGTTCAAATAGACGCACACAAAAACGAATAAAAATTTCTACCGTTTTATGCTGTTTTACGCGTTAAAACGTGCAGATTAAAGCTCAAAACGAGCTGTTTTGCTAAATAAGCATTTTCGCTACTTTTAGATCGTTGAAATCGTCTTCAAATAGACGTGCAATAATAAAACGAGCCATGTAAAAATTTCTGTCGTTTTTATGTTGTTTTACGTTAAACGCAGATTAAAGCTCAAACGTGCAGTTTTGCTAAAATAAGCATTTTCAAGCATTTTAGATCGTTGAAATCGTTCAAATAGAAGCAATATTAATATTAAACGAATAATAAAAAATTCGTCAAGTTTTATGCTGTTTTACGCGTTAAAACGCAGATTAAAAGCTCAAAACGTGCTGTTTTGCTAAAATAAGCATTTTCAAGCATTTTAGATCGTTGAAATCGTTCACAATAGACGTAATATTAATAAAAATGAATATTAAAAATCTGTCGTTTTATGTTGTTTTACGCGTTAAAACGCAGAATAAAGCTCCAAACGTGCTGTTTTGCTAAAATAAGACATTTTCAAGCATTTTAGATCGTTGAAATCGTTCAAATAGACGTACATTAATAAAAAATGAATAATAAAAATTCTGTCGTTTTATGCTGTTTTACGTTAAACGCAGATTAAAAGCCTCAAAACGTGCAGTTTGCTAAAATAAGTATTTTCAAGCATTTTAGATCGCTTAAATCGTTCAAATAGAAGCTAATATTAATATTAAACGAATAATATAAAATTCGTCGTTTTTATGTTGTTTTACGCGTTAAAAACGCAGATTAAAGCTCAAAACGTGCTGTTTTGCTAAAATAAGCATTTTCAAGCATCTTTTAGAGATCGTTGAAATGGTCTGGGGCCAGGACGCAAGAAAAATAAAAAACGAATAATAAAAATTTCGTCGTTTTATGTTGTTTTACGGCGTTAAAACGCAGATTAAAAGCTCAAAACGAGCTGTTTTGCTAAAATAAGCATTTTCAAGCATTTAGATCGTTGAACCGTTCACCAGACGCAATATTAATAAAAACGAATAATAAAAATTTCGTCGTTTTTATGCTGTTTTACGCGTTAAAACGCAGATTAAAGCTCAAAACGTGCTGTTTCTGCTACAAAATAAGCATTTTCAAGCATTTTAGATCGTTGAAATCGTTCAAATAGACGCAATATTAATAGTAAAAAAACGAATAATAAAATTCTCTGTCGTTTTATGCTGTTTTACGCGTTAAACGCAGATTAAAGCTCAAAACGTGCTGTTTTGCTAAAATAAAGCATTTTCAAGCATTTTAGATCGTAGAAATCGTTCAAATAGAAGCAATATTAATAAAACGAATAATGTACCCGTCGCTTTTATAAGGTTTTACGCGCTAAAACGCAGATTAAAGCTCAAAACGTGCTGTTTTGCTAAAATAAGCATTTTCAAGCATTTTTAGATCGTTGAAATCGTTCAAATAGATGCAATATTAATAAAAACGAATAATAAACATTTCTCTCTGTCGTTTTTATGTTGTTTTACGCGTTAAAACGTAGATTAAAAGCTCAAAACGTGCTGTTTTGCTAAAATAAGTATTTTCAAGCATTTTAGATCGCTGAAATCGTTCAAATAGAAGCAATATTAATAAAACGAATAATAAAAATTCGTCGTTTTATGTTGTTTACGCGTTAAAACGCAGACAAAAGCTCAAAACGTGCTGTTTCTTTGCTAAAAAATTAGCATTTTCGCTACTTAAGATCGTTGAAATCGTTCAAATAGACGTGCACAAAAATAAAAACGAATAATAAAAATTCCGCCGTTTTTATGCTGTTTTACGCGTTAAAACGCAGAATAAAGCCTTCCAAAACGTGCTGTTCTGCTGCTAAAATAAGCATTTTCAAGCATTTTGTGATCGCTGAAATCGTTCAAATAGACGCAATATTAATAAAAAACGAATAATAAAAAATTTCTGGCGTTTTTATGCTGTTTTACGTTAAACGCAGATTAAAGCTCAAAAACGTGCTGTTTTGCTAAAATAAGCATTTTCAAGCATTTTAGATCGTTGAAATCGTTCAAATAGAAGCAATATTAATAAAAACGAATAATAAAAATTGTCGTTTTATGCTGTTTTACGCGTTAAAAACGCAGATTAAAGCTCAAAACGTGCTGTTTTGCTTAAAATAAGCATTTTCAAGCATTTTACATCGTTGAAATCGTTCAAATAGACTCAATATTAATAAAAAAACGAAAAAATAAAAATTTCGTCGTTTTTATGTTGTTTTACGCGTTAAAACGCTGGATTAAAGCTCAAACGTGCTGTTTTGCTGCTAAAATAAGCATTTTCAAAGCATTTTAGATCGTTGAAACTGTTCAAATAGACGCACATTAATAAAAAACGAATAATAAAAATTTCTGTCGTTTTTATGCTGTTTTACGCGTTAAAAACGCAGATTAAAGTTCAAACGCGCTGTTTTGCTAAATGCTTACTTTCAAGCATTTTAGATCGTTGAAATTGCCAATAGAAGCAATATTAATAAAAAAACGGTCAATAAAAAATTCGTCATTTTTATGCTGTTTTACGCGTTAAAACGCAGATTAAAAGCTCAAAACGTGCTGTTTTGCTAAATAAGTATTTTCAAAGCATTTTACGGTTGAAATCGTTCAAATAGAAGCGCACATAATAAAAAACGAATAATAAAAATTTGCCGTTTTGTATGCTGTTTTACGCGTTAAACGTGCAGATTAAAGCTCAAACGTGCTGTTTTGCTAAAATAAGCATTTCACATTTTAGATCGTTGAAACCGCTTAAATAGAAGCAAAATTAATAAAAAAAACGAATAATAAAAATTCGTCATTTTTATGCTGTTTTACGCGTTAAACGCAGATTAAAAGCTCAAAACGTGCTGTTTTACAAAATAAGCATTTTCAAGCATTTTAGATCGTTGAAATCGTTCAAATAGACGCAATATGCCAATAAAAACGACAATAATAAATTCGTCGTTTTATGCGCTGTTTTACGCGTTAAACGCAGATTAAAAGCCTCAAATGTGCTGTTTTGCTAAAATAAGCATTTTCAAGCATTTTAGATTGTTGAAATCGTCTGGAATAGAAGCAATATTAATAAAAACGAATAATAAAAATACCCTGTCGTTTTATGCTGTTTTACGCGTTAAAAACGCAGATTATAGCTCAAATCGTGCTGTTTTGCTGTACAAGCATTTTCAAGCATTTTAGATCGTTGAAATCGTTCAACACGCCAAAAATAAAAAACGAATAATAAAATTTCTGTCGTTTTTGGCGCCGCTCTACGCGTTAAAAACGAATGAAGCTCAAAACGTGCTGTTTTGCTAAAATAAGCATTTTCAAGCATTTTAGACTTTTCAAAACTGTTCAAATAGACGCAATATTAATAAAAATGAATAATAAAAATTTCGTCGTTTTTATGTTGTTTTACGCGTTAAAAACGCAGATTAAAGCTCAAAACGTGCAGTTTTGCTAAAATAAGCATTTTCAAGCATTTTAGATCGTTGAAATCGTTCAAATAGAAGCTAACATTAATATTAAACGAATAATAAAAATTGTCGTTTTATGCTGTTTTACGCGTTAAAACGTAGATTAAAGCTCAAACGTGCTGTTTTGCTAAATAAGCATTTTCAAGCATTTAGACCGTTGAAATGGTTCAAATAGACGCAATAAAAATAAAAAAACGAATAATAAAAAATTCCTGCTGTTTTTTATGTTGTTTTACGCGTTAAAACGCAGAATAAAAGCCTCAAAACGTGCTGTTTTGCTAAAATATGCATTTTCTGGCACATTTTAGATCGTTGAAATCGTTCAAATAGACGCAATATTAATAAAAACGAATAATAAAAATGTCGTCGTTTTTATGTCGTTTTACGCGTTAAACGCAGATTAAAAGCTCAAAACGCTGTTTCCATAAAAATAAGCATTTTCAAGCATTTTAGATCGCTTTCGAAATCGTTCAAATAGACGCATATTAATAAAACGAATAATAAAAATTTCTGTCGTTTTATGTTGTTTTACGTTAAACGCAGATTAAAGCTCAAAACGAGCTGTTTTGCTAAAATAAGCATTTTCAAGCATTTTTAGATCGTTGAAATCGTCTAAATAGACGCAATATTAATAAAAACGAATAATAAAATTCTCTGTTGTTTTATGTTGTTTTACGCGTTAAACGCAGATTGTGCTTTTCCGTAAACGTGTTGTTTTGCTGTAAATAAGCATTTTCAAGACGATCGTTGGAAATCGCTCAAATAGACGCAATATTAATAAAACGAATAATAAAATTTTGCCGTTTTATGTTGTTTTACGCGTTAAACGCAGATTAAAGCTCAAACGTGCTGTTTTGCTAAAATAAGCATTTTCAAGCATTTTAGATCGTAGAAATCGTTCAAATAGAAGTACATTAATAAAAACGAATAATAAAAAATTCCGTCGCTTTATGCTGTTTTACGCGTTAAAACGCAGATTAAAAGCTCAAAACGTGCTGTTTTGCTAAAATAAGCATTTTCAAGCATTTTAGATCGTTGAAATCGTTCAAATAGACGCAATATTAATAAAAACGAATAATAATAAATTCGTCGTTTTATGTGTTTTACGCGTTAAAACGCAGATTAAAGCTCAAAATGTGCTGTTTTGCTAAAATAAGCATTTTCAAGCATTTTAGATTGTTGAAATCGTTCAAATAGGCGCAATATTAATAAAAACGAATAATAAAAATTTCGTCGTTTTTATGCTGTTTTACGCGTTAAAACGCAGATTAAACTGAAAACGTGCTGTTTTGCTAAAATAAGCATTTTCAAGCATTTTAGATCGTGAAATCGTTCAAATAGAAGCAATATTAATAAAACGAATAATAAAATTTCGTCTTTTTTATGCTGTTTTACGCGTTAAAACGCAGAATAAAACTCAAAACGTGCTGTTTTGCAAAAAGTAAGCATTTTCAAGCATTTTAGATCGTTGAAATCGTTCAAATAGAAGCAATATTAATAAAAACGAATAATAAAAAATTCGTCGTTTTATGCTGTTTTACGCGTTAAAACGCGATTAAAACTCAAAACGTGCTGTTTTGCTAAAATAAGCATTTTCAAGCATTTTAGATCGTTGAAATCGTTCAAATAGACGCAATATTAATAAAAACGAATAATAAAAATTTCGTCGTTTTTATGCTGTTTTACGCGTTAAAACGCAGATTAAAGCTCAAAACGTGCTGTTTTGCTAAAATAAGCATTTTCAAGACATTTTAGATCGTTGAAATCGTTTCAAATAGACGCAATATTAATAAAACGAATAATAAAAATTCGTCAGTTTTATGCTGTTTTACGCGTTAAAACGCAGATTAAAGCTCAAAACGTGCTGTTTTGCTAAAATAAGCATTTTCAAGCATTTTAGATCGTTGAAATCGTTCAAATAGAGTCAATATTAATAAAACGAATAATAAAAATTTCGTCGTTTTATGCTGTTTTACGCGTTAAAACGCAGATTAAAGCTCAAAACGTGCTGTTTTGCTAAAATAAGCATTTTCAAGCATTTTAGATCGTTGAAATCCGTTAAATAGAAGCAATATTAATAAAAACGAATAATAAAAATTCGTCATTTTTATGCTGTTTTACGCGTTAAAACGCAGTTTAAAAAGCTCAAAACGTGCTGTTTTGCTAAAATAAGCATTTTCAAGCATTTAGATCGTTGAAATCGTTTAAATAGACGCAATATTAATAAAAACGAATAATAAAAATTCGTCATTTTATGCTGTTTTACGCGTTAAACGCAGATTAAAGCTCAAAACGTGCTGTTTTGCTAAAATAAGCATTTTCAAGCATTTTAGATTGTTGAAATCGTTCAAATAAGCAATATTAATAAAAACGAATAATAAAAATTTCGTCGTTTTTATGCTGTTTTACGCGTTAAAACGCAGATTAAAGCTCAAAACGTGCTGTTTTGCTAAAATAAGCATTTTCAAGCATTTTAGATCGTTGAAATCGTTTAAATAGAAGCAAAATTAAAAAAAAACGAATAATAAAAATTCGTCATTTTATGCTGTTTTACGCGTTAAAACGCAGATTAAAGCTCAAAACGTGCTGTTTTGCTAAAATAAGCATTTTCAAGCATTTTAGATCGTTGAAATCGTTCAAATAGACGCAATATTAATAAAAACGAATAATAATAAATTCGTCGTTTTTATGCTGTTTACGCGTTAAAACGCAGATTAAAGCTCAAAATGTGCTGTTTTGCTAAAATAAGCATTTTCAAGCATTTTAGATTGTTGAAATCGTTCAAATAGGCGCAATATTAATAAAAACGAATAATAAAAATTTCGTCGTTTTATGCTGTTTTACGCGTTAAACGCAGATTAAAAGCTCAAAACGTGCTGTTTTGCTAAAATAAGCATTTTCAAGCATTTTAGATCGTTGAAATCGTTAAATAGAAGCAAATTAATAAAAACGAATAATAAAATTCGTCGTTTTTATGCTGTTTTACGCGTTAAAACGCAGATTAAAGCTCAAAACGTGCTGTTTTGCTAAAATAAGCATTTTCAAGCATTTTAGATCGTTGAAATCGTTCAAATAGACGCAAAAATTAATAAAAACGAATAATAAAAATTCGTCGTTTTATGCTGTTTTACGCGTTAAAACGCAGATTAAAGCTCAAAAGTGCTGTTTTGCTAAAATAAGCATTTTCAAGCATTTTAGATCGTTGAAATCGTTCAAATAGACGCAATATTAATAAAACGAATAATAAAATTTCGTCGTTTTTATGCTGTTTTACGCGTTAAAACGCAGATTAAACTCAAAACGTGCTGTTTTGCTAAAATAAGCATTTTCAAGCATTTTAGATCGTTGAAATCGTTCAAATAGAAGCAATATTAATAAAAACGAATAATAAAAATTTCGTCTTTTTTATGCTGTTTTACGCGTTAAAACGCAGATTAAAGCTCAAAACGTGCTGTTTTGCTAAAATAAGCATTTTCAAGCATTTTAGATCGTTGAAATCGTTCAAATAGACGCAATATTAATAAAAACGAATAATAAAAATTCGTCGTTTTATGCTGTTTTACGCGTTAAAACGCAGATTAAAGCTCAAAACGAGCTGTTTTGCTAAAATAAGCATTTTCAAGCATTTTAGATCGTTGAAATCGTTCAAATAGAAGCAATATTAATAAAACCAATAATAAAAATTCGTCGTTTAGTTTTTACGCGTTAAACGCAGATAAACGAAACGGTTTTTGCTAAAATAGCTTTTCAAGATTAAATTCAAATGTTCAAATAGAAAATCATTAAATAGAACGAATAATAAAAAATGCGTATACTTTACGCGTTAAATGTATAATACGCTTAAAACGCTGTTTTAGCTAAAACGAAGCTTTTCAAGCAATTAGATTTGAAATTTAAATAAAGCATTTAATAAAAATTGAATAAAAAAAATAAAATTTTAGCTGTTTTACGCTTAAAACGCGTTAAACTAAACGCGTTTATAAAAAACTTTTCAAATTTAGACTTTGAAATCTTCAAATAGAATATATATTAAAAAGAATTAATAAAAATCGTTTTTAAAATTTTTTAGCGTTAAAACGCAGATTAAAGCTAAATGCGTTTTGCTAAAATGCTTTTTCAAGCTTAAACGTTAAATCTTCGAATAGACGAATTTAATAAAACGATAATATAAATTACTTATGTTTTACCGTTAAATCGCAATTAAGAGTAAAACGTCGTTTTGCTAAAATATCATTTTAAACGCGATTTTAAAGTGAAATCGTTCATTTTAGAAGAAATATAATAAAAAGAATAATAAAAATTCGCGTTTTAATGTTTTACGCTTTAAAACGAGATTAAAGCTAAAACGTGCTTTTAGCTAAAAAGCTTTTCAAGATTAAGATCTGAAATTTTAATTGAAAAATATTAATAAAACAATAATAAAAATTCGTTTATGCGTTTTACGCGTTAAAGCAAAAGCTAAAACGTCTAGTTTTTTGCTTAAAAACATTTTAAGCATTTAAGTTGTTAATTCGTTAAATAGGCGCAATATTCAAAAATATAATAAAAAATTCTTTTAGCGTTTTACGTTAAAACGCGAATTAACGCTAAAACGCGTTTTAAATGCAATTTAAGCATTTTAGATGAAACTTTTCAAATAGATTTAATAAATAACGAATAATAAAATCGGTTTTATGATTACGTTAAAACGATTACTAAAACGCGTTTTGCTAATCAGTTTCAAACATTTTATCTGAAAACGTTCAAATAAGCATTTAATAAACATAAAAAATTCGCGTTTATTGTTTACGCGTTAAAATAATAAAAGCTCAAAACGTGCTGTTTTGCTAAAATGAGCATTTTAAGCAATTTAGATTTTGAAAGTCAAATACAAATTAATTAAAACGAATAATAAAAATTCGTCGTTTTAATGCTGTTTTACGCGTTAAAACGCAGATTAAAGCTCAAAACGGCTGTTTTGCTAAAATAAACAATTTCAAGCATTTTAGATCGTTGAAATCGTTCAAATAGACGCAATATTAATAAAAACGAATAATAAATTCGTCGTTTTTATGCTGTTTTACGCGTTAAAACGCAGATTAAAAGCTCAAAACGTGCTGTTTTGCTAAAATGAGCATTTTCAAGCATTTTAGATCGTTGAAATCGTTCAAATAGACGCAATATTAATAAAAACGAATAATAAAAATTCGTCGTTTTTATGCTGTTTTGCTAAAATAAGCATTTTCAAGCATTTTAGATCGTTGAAATCGTTCAAATAGACGCAATATTAATAAAAACGAATAAAAAAATTCGTCTTTTTTATGCTGTTTTACGCGTTAAAACGCAGATTAAAGCTCAAAACGTGCTGTTTTGCTAAAATAAGCATTTTCAAGCATTTTAGATCGTTGAAATCGTTCAAATAGAAGCAATATTAATAAAAACGAATAATAAAAATTTCGTCGTTTTTATGCTGTTTTACGCTTTAAAAACGCAGATTAAAGCTCAAAACGTGCTGTTTTGCTAAAATAACATTTTCAAGCATTTAGATCGTTGAAATCGTTCTAGACGCAAATTAATAAAAACGAATAATAAAAATTCGTCGTTTTTTGCTGTTTACGCGTTAAAACGCAGTTAAACTCAAAACGGCTGTTTTGCAAAAATAACTTTTTCAAGAAGATCGTTAAACGTTCCAAAAGACGCAATATTAAAAAAAAACGAATAAAAAAATTCGTCGTTTTATGTGTTTTACGCGTTAAAACGCAGATTAAACCAAAACGTCGGCAAAATAAGTTTTTCGCAAGATCGGAAATCGCAAATAGAGCAAAAAAAAAAAAACAATAAAAAATTTTTGTCGTTTTTATGCTGTTTTACGCGTTAAACGCAAAATAAACTCAAAACGTGCGTTTTGCTAAAAAAAACATTTTCAACATTTTTGATCGTGAAACGTTCAAATAAGCAAATTAAAAAAAACGAATAAAAAAATTGTCGTTTTATGCTGTTTTACGCGTTAAAACGCAGAAAAACTCAAACGTGCTGTTTTGCTAAAATAACATTTTCAAAAAAGATCGTTGAAATCGTTCAAAAGACCCAAATTAATAAAAAACGAATAATAAAATTTCGTCTTTTTTTATGCTGTTTTACGCGTTAAAACGCAGAAAAAAACTCAAAACGTGAATCGTTCAAAAAAATTTTTAAAAAAACGAAAAAAAAAAAAACGTCTTTTTTTATGCGTTTTACGCGTTAAACGAAAAAAATTAAAAAGCTTTTTTGCTAAAATGCATTTTCAAGCTTTTTGGATCTTTTAAACGTTCAAAAGAAGAAAAATAAAAAAATTTAAAAAGTCTTTTTTTGCTTTTTTACGCGTTAAACGCAATTAAAACCAAAACGCTTTTTGAAAAAAACATTTTCAAGAAAAAACGGAAACGTTAAAAAGACGCAATATTAATAAAAACGAATAAAAAAATTTTTGTGTTTTATGCTGTTTTACCGTAAACGCGATTAAACCCAAAAACGTGTTTTTTGCTAAAATAAGCTTTTTCGCGATTTAGATCGGAAACGCAAATAGAAGCAAATTTAAAAAAAACGAATAAAAAAGTCAAGCGGTTTTCGCAAAACCCGGAAAAAACCAAACGTGCTGTTTTGCTAAAATAAAAAAGCAAGATCGTTAAAACGTTCAAATAGAGCAAAATTAATAAAAACGAAAAATCCCTCGTTTTTGCTGTTTTAGGGTTAAAACGCGGAAAAATAAAAAGTGCTGTTTTGCAAAAAAATCTTTTTCAAGCAGATCGTTGAAACGTTCAAAAAAGCAATAAAAAAAAAACGAAAAAAAATTCGCGTTTTATGCGTTTTTACGCGTTAAAACGCAGATTAACCCCAAAAACGTGTTTTTAAAATGCATTTTGCTTTTTTTATTTGAAATCGTTCAAATAAAAGCAATATTTTAAAAAACAATAATAAAAAATTGTCGTTTTATGCTGTTTTGTTAAAACGCAGATTCTAAAAACGTGTTTTTTAAAAATGGCATTTTCGGATTTTAGATCGTTGAAATCTTTTCCC